>NC_089844.1:59844016-60144016 GCF_035609145.1 Eleutherodactylus coqui | reverse complement strand
GTGTTTTGTCCTGTTTCTTGTTCCTATATAGAAGAAAACTCAAAAATAAGGAGTCCTACAACTTGGTAAGGTACACTGGCTTTTTATTCCATGCATTTGTTTGCTTTGATATTCATTCTGATTTCCCATTCCCATACAAATAACAAGAAGGAAAGGTCAAGCTGGTCCAAAGACGAATGTACAAAGAGCACAGAAGGACAAAATGATCAGGGAAAAAAGCCAAGAAAAGAGTATATATCACAAATAATGACAAAAAATGGCTTTACACAGAGAAAGGGGTCCGCTAGTAAAGGAATGTGCTGCTTGTAACTCCAGCAAGTCGAGAGTTATCATGAAGAGCCTGGACTGTAATGAAGAACATACACAGGGATCTTTCAGGGCAGCAGTATATAATTTGATACTACAAAAAGCCTGTGAAAAGGGGGAGATCTGCTGTCTACTTCATTCCTATCGCAAATCCTAATACTCGGTCTTAGGCCAGTTTTACATGAACATCTTACAGCTGCGTTTATGGTTCAAGAAGTGTTTATTCGGAAGTCCCACAACCATTGACAATGCTAACAACAGTATTCAATGAGCAGTAGAAGAGGCGATACCCTAAAACGGTCTCCTATATCTGTGAGAGACCGTAAGCCCAAAGGACCTAATACGTTAAGTATGCGAGGGTAGGAAAACTGGGGGGAAAAAAGTTAAAAAAAAGATGCTGGCCAATGTAGATGGAAATTGCGATATCAACCAGGGGGTGAGAGGGCCAGATGGAGAGACCAGTCGGTAACAGGCAGCATATCCAGTCCAAGCCCTCAAGAGTTTGGGTTGAACTTGGAGTTTCCCCTTTCTGAAAAAAACAAAAAATCCCCAGGGCAGGTATTGGATTCAGGTCACACTCTAATGCCACCCAAAGCTTAGTCATCTTATGATGTTTGGTGAAGAACACAATTGCAAATAGATGTTTTGTGAGGTTTTGCAATCCTGCGCTTCCAGTTAATTTAGACCAAGATAAGAAACGATAGCTTAGGCAAGGCCTGGATGCTTCCGTACAAAGCTGATAACTTTGGATAGCTTCTAGGAACATTCCCAGGGCCCGTCTGAAATAGATATATTACCGAGGATACTTTATGTATCTTCAGAGCATTAACCGTGCCGCAACAAGAGAGTGCGAACCGACCCCACTCTTTAAGATCCAAGTCAAGGGAATGAAGGAGAGAAGAATAGTTTAATGCAAACACTTGATCCACGTCAACCGGGAGATGATTCCCCAGATATGTAATTGAAGTATTTCTCCATCTGGGAGGAAACATGCTCCAAAGATGGTCCACCTCACCAGAAGGCTAATAAATATTCAGTATTTCAGACTTTCAATTTAAAATGACTGACCCTACTGAATCAAGCAAATTCTTGAAGGGTGACAAGGAGACCCACTCAGGGAGAAAGGACCTGTGTTAACAAATTTAAGAATTTATGTTCTACATTTCCCACCCTCACTCAATCGATAGAGTTATTTTTCCTAAGGGCGTTGGCCAATGATTCCAGGACCATAATGTAAAGATATAGGAAGAGAGACCAGCCTCGCCTTGTTCCATTTCTTCATCAAAGAACAAAGAACCATTCACCTTGTGCTGACGGTCAAGGGCCATAGTCGAGGGTTACATTTTTGGTCCTGAAGCAAGTTAGGCAAGAGTCACCTGATTTATGCAGCCGTCATACATTCGTGTAAAACTGACCTTAAACCTCATATTACATGCAGTGGTCCACTTTCCCTATTATATACTCACACAGCAAAGAGGTGAAACTACCATCGAGAATTAGAGAGAGATGAGCTTTGGGTGATACAAGACCAGAGTTGCTACACAAAGCTATGACTAATTAGGAAGAAGTTGTAGAAATGTTATTCTATGGAGAACTATGGGAGAGGACATACAGCATTGGAAATCGTATGCAGCTTATAAATATTACTAGGCTTGGAAAATGTTTTCTAGAGCCACACTATTGCAGGCAACATGGTAGCATTTAGGTGCATTTATTTGCAAACATATGCTGCCACCTGCAGGCTGCAGATTGTGTTGCACTGATAAGAAATGATGCTGCTACAGTTAGGCTGTAGTCACATGGGCGAGTGCGATTTTGGGCAGTAAAAAAATTACCATTTTCCACGCGATTTTTATTGCCTGCTTTTTTCTGCTCTGCGCTTACTGGTTCTTATTTCACGTGGTCTGCGTAGTATCCCGCGTTAAAATGCATTGCACTCACATGAAAATCACATGGCATGCGAGTGCATTGCATTTTTATTTTATGCTCTCACAAAAAATAATGGTCGGTTCTTGTACGGGAATCACCCAAAAATAGGGTCATGCAGCAATTTTTCTAACTCTGACTTTCAATCCGAGAGGGAAAAAAAATTGCTTGTGGGACGTAACCCATTCTAAACAATGGGTTCTTTTCCTGTACAAGTTCAGTCCATTTCAGAATGGGACAAAGCTTGTCCTGGAGAATCACACCTGAGTGAATACAACCTAAGGGCCCACTCACAGGGGAGTATTTTCTGTCCATATTCTTTACAGATGTTATATGGACAGCATACAACACTACTGGTTTGCATTGGTGTATTCAGATGAGCCTCTTTTTGCATACCGATCACATAAAAAAAGCAGCATGTCCTATTTTTGTCTGTTTTTACGTACCAAAAATCACTCAGTAAAGTCCAGGAGAATGTAGAAATGCAGCAAATACATGCAACAAGCATAATAGCATATACCCATGGGAATGAGCCTTTAGGCTAAATTTTTGGGGACATTTATATGGTTGTGCCAAGTCTTTCAGAGCATTTCCGTAACTGAACCACCTTCTGCCAATTACCTCTTTGTCATGGAAGGGGTTGCAGCGGAATCACCTATCCCTAGGAGAAGTAATAAAAGTCTGATTGGTGGATGTCTCACCCCCAAGATCCTCACTAGGCTAGAGAACGGGGATCCTAGGTTCCCCCTCTCCTCACTGTGGGGCGCACTGCACACCCCACAGTGTGGAGGAGATTGAATGCAGCAGTCTTGCATGTGGGCTGCCGCTACATTAATTTTCAATGGGACTTGGAGACAGCTGAGGGCTTGTACTCGACTATTTCCATCAGTCCTACTGAAATCAATTCAGTAGCTACTGTGCATGTGCAGCCTCCACTCCATTCAATCTGATGTCACTGCAGCTCAGTGAAGTGACCCTCTAGTGCCAAGAAGCGGGAGGACATGGGACCCCCATTCTCAGATTTGATGGGGGGGCCCTCACTGGTGGGACCGTCACAATCAGGCTTTTATCACTTATCTTAGGGATAGGTGAAGAAAGTAGATTCCGATGCAACCCCTTTTAAGTAAGGTTCACTTACTTTTTGTCTCTGCACAGTGAACATTTACTCAATATGCTCAATAAAAGACATGAATGGCAAAACAGTTGTTTGTGTTATTAGTTTAGTTATATTGTGTTTGTCTAGAATTGTGACTTGGATAACAATTGCACCACATTTTATTAGTAATAAAGGCGGAAATCCAAGTAATTTCAAAGGGAATCCCTTACTTTTTCATAAAACTATATGGAAGCGGGTTGCCCTGACTGGACGCACATTTAAAGCGAACCTCCGGTTTTGGGACAAAATTTTGTTCTGGGAGCAGAGTGGGCTGTTATAGTAATTGCTGGTGGTCTTCTGTGTCGCTGCCCCTCTGATCCACCAGTTCCAGGTGCCATTTTCAGCTGTTCAAGATGGCCAACAGACTCTTCAGACTACCTAATCCCAACAGTGCATTGATGGTTTAAAATACCAATGCAATATACATATTTTTTGCTCACATGATCAGTGCTGACCAATCAGACAGCAGTGCACAATGTGCATTAGGTAGCTAGAAAATTGCAGTAGCCAAATTGGACAGCTGAAAAAAGGATCCAAAAATGGTGGATTGGAGGGACACTAGCATAGAAGAACTACTGCAGGTAATATACTCTCTCATCTTCAGTGGGGCGTAACTATAGGGGATGCAGTTGCACCCAGGCCCAGGAGCCTTAGGGGGCCCATAAGGCCTCTCTTCTCCATATAGGGAGCCCAGTACTATGAATAAAGCATTATAGTTGGGGGCCCTGTTTTTGCATTCGAGCCCAGAAGCTTCAACTTTTGGGACAGAATTTTGTCCCAAAAACAGAGGATCGCTTCAAGTATTATATGACATTTTGCACTTTAATAGCTGTAAGCATAGAGAGGAGCATGCAGACAAACATCTGATCAGATCTACAGAAGCTGCATATGAAAATCCTCCGCTGTACCTCCAAACCTTTATGGCAACTGAGACAAAGCAGTTGGCTCCTGATCTAGGGGCCAATCCTGGAAGTAGAAGGGTCCCCTCTAATGCAATTAACAGATCACTCTGGATTCAAAATCAGTAAACATTTAGATTGATCTTAAAAACCCATTGGTTCCCTTTCTACACAACTGAATCATTGTGCTGCCAATGACACACACAGACATTCTGATCTACAGAAAACAAATCATTACCAAAATAATATTAATTAAACATTGCATAACTTAAAATCGTAATGTAGTCCCGCTACATGAAAAAATTAAATAATTTAAAACTTCATACAATACTGTTTCCCATAACAATAAAACATTTCCCTTCATTCGTCCTAAGGTGCTACACAAAACTTAACACTCGCAGTTGTCTGCCACAGACACCGGCAACACTATAGAAATGTTGCTGGAGCCTCCGACAGCCACAAAGTTAATTATACATCTAACCCAATTGCTGCAGGAAAATCAACACTGATATATAGTCAATAAAGCATAAGGAGCCGTCCATTGCAATAGATCACGGTTTATAGATTCAAAACTGCAATAAAAGTGAAGGGGGAAGAGACTTCTTACCAACTTCTTTCACAGCGCTTTCAGGTAATTTGTTTATTACCCCCCTCCTCCCCCAGCAAGCTGGGTTCTCATTTTACCAGCCTCAGAAGGATGGAAGGCTGAGTCAACCTTGCGCCGGCTACCTGAACCAGGCGTCGATTGAACTCGCAACCTTCAGGTCATGAGCGAGAGCTTAGAACTGCATACTGCTGCGCCACAGCCAGAAACTGATTGGCTGTAATAGAAAACACTTATCTTTAGTTTTTACAAGCCCTTATTTGTAAAAACTAGTGCACTGGCGCTGTAGAAGTGTGACATGTATGGGTAGTACTGGACCTGCTTAGAGCATACTAAGATCTATTGTTATTCGACAGACACCAGTACACCCATGTTAATCTGTAAAAATGCATGAATATACTACGCTACAGTTTGTTATAGGATGGTCACATACATTACTTACTTAGGGGAATTATAAAAGCTAGCATAGCACCAAGATCATCTTCCCCATCCTGGAAGCTGCCATTTCTCTGGCCAAGCCAGTATGTAGATAGCAATACATGAAGGACTAGATATAACACAGTGTCACTGAGGTAAGCAGTAATGGACTCGGGCAACTAACAGTAGTAGGATCACTTTGGACCAAATGGGCAGGTCCCAACCAGACTGATGGGTCGTCTTCCATTGGCCAAGTTCCATTTATCCGGCCAGGGGCCGTAAGCAGTCCTCCTTCAGTTCCCAGCTTGACTATTTTGAGAGGACTAAAACTGGCATTAAGTTTTTGAAACCATATAGTGTCAGATACTGCTGTCCGTATAGTTTGCTTAGCATGAATGGGTTTAAAAGGAGGACTTTTCTGAAAGCAAAACATGGCAGCTTCCAACGTACTTAGGTGGAAGACATCACTTTACCTCTGTAGAAATAAAGTTAATTGCAACTGGTAGGGTGAATAATTTACAATAGACATTTACATAAATATGGCCAGTGTCCGGTTGGTTATTTATATGTAATACTTCCTAACTAGTTGGCATAATAAAATCAGATATGTGACTACTACCGTTGAACTACCTGAACCAGTAGAACTATGTTTTGGGTTGAACTCTGCTGAAAGCTCGTTTAGGTTTGTGCCAAATTGGACTTTTAGCAAAGTTCTACCCAAAACAGGGTTCTACTGCTTCAGTTTGCTCAGCACTAGTCTTGAACACTGGTGTAGAACACTGTTTGAGGAGGTTATACGGGGCTTTTATGGCTCTTAGAGTGTTATACAAGACTTTAGGGCTCTTTAGACAGTGTTATACAATGGTTTTGGGGTCTTGGTGAATTTGCGGCTTGGTTCAGACTAATTCAGACAAAACCAAACAAACATTTTGTAAAAGTTCAACGAACCAGCCAAACCAAACTTTTCAAAACTTTACTCATCCCTAGTTGCAGCACTTCCCAGTACTCATTTATGCTTTAAGTGTATTACAATCCGGTGATAAAAATATCTGTTCAGCACCCAAAATTTTTAACCTTTCTGGATCACTTTAGGTAATCAGGCACCAAATTCTGAAAATTCTTCTCCCCGTGATTCAGTGTATTTTTTTTCTATATGTTGGTTCTCCTATTCATCCAGCAGCAAATGGGTTAAATTTACAGATATGTGTAAACAAAATCAAAATAATAAAAACGTCCAGATTCAGGTATATGAATTGGGATTTACACTGGAAGAACCAAGTGTAGAGTTGTGCTCCGAGCCTAAAGAGAACCAAGAACCTACATACAGTGCAAGAAGCCATTGAATGGGTTAAATGATATTCAGCCTAACCATGCACTAGAGATATATGGGTACTTGCATTCACTGTGCTGCAAACCATGCATATATCTCAGTAGTTATGTTACTAGTGCCTTGTTGATTGATAGACTGCATTGCATGAGTCCACAAAACAGCTGTGTACACCGTGTTTAGGTGATAGGTTCGCTTTTAATCCCAAGTTACGTGAATCTGGGTCCTGAGGTTTTCAGGGAAATAAATTACTTGCCATAGAAATTAAATTATGGCTTAATTCACACACAAAAAAACATTAAAAGGAGCAAAAACATAATAAACAATATGACAACAACACAGTAAATGGAAGAATGGTCCAATGATCCATACCCCATGGTGAATTCTGATTGGCTAATTAACTTTGGAGTTATGTCACCACACACAAAAGACCCTTCTGTCATGTAAATAGTGTGACAGGTTCAGCCCATTAAGAGCCTCTGAAATGAAATCTGCTCACAGCACAAATGCATGAATCTTTCAAAGGCTTTAAAGGTCTTATTTTTAATTATAGCCAATTAGAAACTGTTCTCTTCCCTTTAATGTAACAGAAATTCAGACTTTTAATGGGGTAGTTGGATCATCATTTTGCAAAAAAAAACAAAAAACACAACCCTGTCAACATTATGCAAAAAGAAGTGTATCTTAAACCTGGGTAATAGATACTCTGGGGTTGCATACATTTCGTTGCTGGTTAAACAAACCTTGTGAATTGAAAAATTTGGTTGGAAATATTCTCTACTACATGTGGCAACTTCTCGGGTGCCATGCAGTGGAGCTGGAAGTACACCAATGGATACCACACTGGAATTGGCTCTTTCTTGAAACCAAGGAATCCACAATGGAGGGGGAAAAAAAGAGGTTACCCCTCTTTAGGGTGTCAATTTCTTGTCTGTTTCTTAACGGTCCTGTAAATCTCATTGTGTGCTTTTAGGTGGTTGTGAAAGGTGCATTGAAAATGACTTATATGGGGGATAGGTCATTTGTATCTGAGAGAGAGAGGAAAGGTCACCACTATGAGACAATGGGAGGTATGGCTGGGAACTCTCCTGAGCGGGGTGGCGAGCGACCTTTCTACTCCCTGAATTTGTTCGGCATCCGCGAGGAACAGAATATGAATAGACATCATGGGAGATGTTTCCAAGTGCTGGTGTCTTCGAACAGTTTGTAAAAGCTTGTCCCAAAACATTTTCTTCTGCACTTCTTATCTGGGTTTCATTTGGAAGGGCGGAAAGTTGTTATCAACAATGACTGAAAGTTCAGGGAATTTCTAGAAAACAAAAAGTTTACTTCTTAGCCAGCAGTTCTATCATGAAACCACCCAAGTGGCTTTTGCTTTTTGCCGTCAATGTAACGGCATTTCCAGTCTTGCTGCTTATGTCCTCATACTTGTATCCACCAACTCTTTATTGTATGTGGAGGATCATGCAGCAATACTAACAAAAACATGAGCAAGTCATTTGTTTTCCACAGCCTTCTAGCCTTTGTTCTTAAGCATATGTAACCTTCAGTCTTCCTACACGAAGGGTATGTTTTCAAGACTAATTCATTGAAGGAAAAAAAAAAACCATTTGGTCCCTATAAAAACAGCAGCAGATCCTCTAGGCATTTAAATGTCCTTCAGAAACGAATGCTCTTCCCAGTGATCCATTCAATTAGTGCTATTATACTTTTCCTCTTTAGGCCTATCATACAATAAAAAGGGTCCAAAAACACACAAAATAAAAATAAATATGGAATTTTACAGTACCCTTAGTTTGTTAAAATATTTATCCCTGCCATACATAGAGTTACATGCTTCCATCACGAAGCTTGTTCATTCAAGGAGGGGTCTCCCACAAGTCTTTGGGACCTCATTATTGCAGACTTCAGTTAACTCTATTCCTATAATTGGGCTGGAGAACAAACATCATATTGCTTTGCAATAATTTGCCGTCCCTCACTTGGTAGCAGAAAGGTTATTTCAAAAGACTTTAGGGAATGGAAAACAGCCTTTATATTTCTGGTTCATGTTGCTAGAAAAGTTCACAATTGGCATATAGTATGTAGGGGCTATGAAATACTATCCTTGGCAGACTGGTTTCACCAAGTGGAAGTGTTGCCGGGGTTGTTGGTTCGTACAGTTGCATCAGAACATTCTGCTTCGGAGGAATCACAGTCCGATTCCGCAAAATTCCCTGGGTTCTGCAAACATTAGAATACATTATTAATTCGATATTGCCATCACAAAATCCTTTTAGTCTTATTTTTGGATAACTTTAAGTGCAGATTTCAAACAGGCTGTTTCTCAACTCCAGTCCTCAGGACCCCCCAACAGGTCATGTTTTCAGGATCTCCTATAGTAAGAACACCTGTGGCAATGTCTGAGGCACTGACAATAATTACATCACCTGTGCAATACTGAGGAAATCCTGAAAACATGACCTGTTGGGGCGTCCCGAGGACTGGAGTTGAGAAACACTGGGCTAAATGATGATATCAACATAATGACAGACATATCCAATGACACACAGAAAATTGATATTCTTACTAAGAAGGTCACCCTAGGTATAAATATGGTAGGACTGAACTCTGGGTGCTGGCTTACTCTTTCCATTAGGTTTTGTATGAGAGAAAAACATAAATTTGGGTCATGTCTTCCTTGTTTCCAAACATATCAATGAGTTTACGCTGCTCATGAATATGGGACCTATGCCTAAGCTGAGCTGGAGTCCTACTCCCCATGTTCCCCGTACCTATCTTGGTAGGTATATTTTAGGAGACTTAAGTTGCATTAAACTTCCCCATACCTCATAGCTGTGATCCTCTCCACATAGCTTGCCCAAGGACATTTGAGTCTTGACCCTTCTCACTGCACACTCTTTATCAGATAACCCATCTGATTGTGTGGAGATTTCAATTGGAATCTCTGGTGTTTGGGATAACAGGTCTTCCAATTTATCACCCAATGGGTCCTTGCGGTTGATTGCTAGGTCATCTGGACTGTTAGAATGATCACTAGTGTTTCCTTCTTCTCCATCAGACACTGAGAAGTTTTCTGAGCTGAAGGTGGAATAAGATTGGCAGCTGCTCATTCCACGGGGAGGACGATGTCTTCTCGGGAACTCAACTTCACTGTCAACCTCTCCCTCTTCCTCTTCTGAAGATTCGTCACCGGTCTGCAGAATAGATGCAAAACTGATTAGAAATGTCTTTCCATACAATTATTTACTAGGTGTAAAGGTTTTTTTTTGTTTTTAATTAGTGACCTAATAATAAATAGGCAACCAAAAGCTTTAAAAAAGTTCAGCAGCACATCAAGTTAATGTATTAACAAAAAGTACCATAGACATTTTTTATATTCCCTGGAAGATCATTAAAGGGATTGTCCGGCCGTGACTTATGCATTTATACACTTCTGTATGGCCATTACAAAGCACTTTGTAATATAGTGTGTGCTTTGTAAATGAGCCATACAGAAGATATATACTTACCTGAACGGGTGCAAGCCTACGCTGGTTCATCAGCTGAGCTGTCCACTACACTCAAAATTAGACTAATATTGCAAGTACCAAAAGGGTGACTAATTATTTGGCGCTGCTAACTAAGTGCTGACACATGTAAAATGCCAGACCAATTCAAATTACAAAAAGATTTGTACAAACAAGCAACGTACCTCAATCAAGGAATGGGGCCTTCCTCAGGTAGGCCTGAGGAAATAGTTGCCAAATAGCCGATTGTCCTTTTGGCACTTGCAATCATAGGGAAAGGGGTGTAAGATATTGTGGCATATGTTTCGATACAACTATGTGAGTTTTCTAGCAATTTCTGTAAATTGAAAAGACTAGCAATTGAGTGGAATAGTTATATATGTATCTATGTGTATTTTTGTTATATTTTATCGAATTTATAGATTGTTTATCAAATGCTGATGGCTGGTAGCTTCCTATAGAGTAAAAGAAGTGCAATGCTATTTGTAACCTTGCAATTTTTAATATACTTAAATCTCAAAGATCTAATGTCTGCTGTTCAAAGACATATAAAGGGGTTGTTCAAAAATACACTCTTATCACCAATCCACAGCATCCACCCCAGACTGAATGGAGTGGTGGTTGACCATGCACAATGGGGCTGATGACTACAAATGCCCGGCTATCTCCAGCAGTCCTATTAAAAAAAAATGGAGCAGTGCCATACAAGCACGACCCTTGTTTTATTCAATCTCCTCCTCATTGTGGAGGGTGCAATGATCCCCCAGTGAGGAGGAGGAGGGGGGACACGGGACCCCCTTTCCCAGGATCGGTGGGGGTCTCAGCGGTGAGATCCCCACCAATCAGACTTCATCACCAGTGGATATGTGATAAAAAAGTGAATCCTGGTACAACCCCTTTATGGAAAATATATAGGATCCTAAAAAAACAAAACAAAACCAGGCAGAGCGCCTCCTTGGATAGTACATCTCAACAAATATAGCAAATGACAAGAAAAGACTCAGTTCACCTAGTTATGTTGTACAGAGCGAGCACAATATCTGTATAATAGTAACGCTGAGCACAATATCTGTATAATAGTAACACTGTATGGCACCGGGTAGGCTGCATCAACTGGTCAGTCCTGTAGATGTTCAGGACCCCAATAGCTACGGGTACACACACAAAGCAAGAAGCTATACTCCCCAATAGGCAATAGGATAGACTCTCAAAATGAATATTATAGCCCAACTGAGCATATAAATTTGTGGCTTGAGGAAGATATGATTACTCTGAAATGTGTCTCAGTTGACATAATAAAGTTTGGACTATTATATTCATTGGATTTCAAGATTCCATACTATCTCATTGCCTATTGGGAAGCATAGTTTCCGGCTTTTTGTGTCTGCTTGTGATTATGGAAAATATGTCCTTTGCAAATATGACGATATATGGAAGTATAACTAAAGTCAAAAACTATGAAACACCATATTCAAAGAGATGTTATTATAGAGTTTGGTTACATCTCGGATCATTGCTATACAAGACATATATTAGATCTAGAGATGAGCGAGCATACTCGCTAAGGACAATTACTCGAGCGAGCATTGTCTTTGGCGAGTACCTGCCCGCTCGGAAGAAAAGGGCAGGGAGCGGTGGGGGAGAGCAGGGGGGAACGGAGGGGAGATCTCTCTCTCCCTCTCCCCCCCCCCCCCCCCCGCTTCCCCCTGCTCACTCCCGCAATTCACCGCTCACCGCTCATCTCTAATTATATCCAAATTAAAGTAATTTCCCATAATATAGGTTTAGATAATTTGTTAGCATTTTTTTTTGCAGCTTTTGCCCTAGAAGCTCACTTGTATTTCTAGAATGCTCGTAGAAAGATACGTTCCATCCTTCCAAGCAGCACTTCTGTAGACCAAATGCTTCACTGAACACCCACAGCCTCAGAAGATACACATATACTGATCTAATTATAGGCTACATGCCCATAAGCGATTATAATATTTCCTTGGTCACAATCAGCAAGCTGAGCATTGGCTTCAGATTGGGTACCGCTAACTTAATGAGTCAAAATTACCTTTCTAAGAGTACGTATTCTTCGTGGAAGAGCAGGAGGTGTAGGAACAACAAGGGTGCTCACACCTACTGCTGCCCTAATTGTCGGAAACTGGTCAACTCCACTCGGTTGTGGCTCAGATGCCTCCTGGATGTAATGATGTCTTGGAGACTCTGGAGGGTTCCTCTCAGAGTTCCTCAGCTCGGTGTTCTCACATCTAGAATTTTCCCACGTTTTATGGTCCATATCTGAAGGAGGGGAGGCCTCTGGACAGGGTTTGCATGGATCTTGTTGATAGTCCCAGTCTGTTTCTGACTGCATGCGACTGTCAGCTTCCAGCGTGCTGGAGAGAAGGTCAGGGCTGGAGCCAGACATACACCGTTGAGCATGACAACTCAGAGGACTTCTTAGTGCAGCTGCAGGGCCAAAGTAACGCAAATTACTAGCACAGTTTGCAATATTCTGCCCATGCACATTGAGGGTTTGATGGCGGGTCAACATAGGCTGAGCAGTTTCATGCCGAGGGCTTGGTGGGGTAAATGGGGGAGAAGCAGGAGGCAAATGATGAGTAACTTGAGATGGGGAAGGAGAGTCCTGGTTTTTTATTGCACCAATGAAGTCGGCATGACTACCCTTGCTGTTTCCTCGTCGGTGACGTGGTTTGCTTCGGTAGCGATTCTTTCCTCCTGAGCATATTTTTGGACTTCCAGATATGGGAGAAGAACTAGGGACATTTGACTCCACACTAGTAATACCATCTGATTTCAATAGGTCTGGCCTACAAAGAAAAAAACATTTAGGGTAATGCTCTAAGATTACACAGTCTATCAGCAATAGCTACTTATTGACTTTAAGAGTTACTTACCGCCTAGTTTGAGAAGAGGACTTAGAAGAAGCACCTTTCTTTTTGATCAATTTCTCCACAGCATTAGGATGGACTATAGGGCGAACAGGATGTCGCTTATATGTCCCAGGGTATTTTTTCTCTACAGCTTGTTCACGCCTAGAAAAGTCAGGGTTATATGTTTGGATAGAGAGAAAGGAAGGGAATCTTTAGTTAAAGAAAGCTTTAACATCTGTTCCCCAATTACCCTGTTTCCCTGAAAATAAAACATGCCCTGAAAATAAGACATAGCATGATTTTCCAGATTTTTTGAGGATACAAAATGATTTTTCAGGCTTTTTGAGGATGCTTGAAATATAAGCCCTACTCCAAAATTAAGCCCTGCTAACAGTTAATTTAAAAAGTCAATTTAAATAGTGTCCAGGCAGCTATACATGTAAAAAAGTTAAACCTTTTTGAACAAAAATTAATATAAGACACTGTCTTATTTTCGGGGAAACACGGCACTTGCTATGTGCCCCACTAACTCCCAAATGTAAAGCTAGCCATTTTCTGTGCCTCCTGACTATGCCAGTCTCTCTGCTGAAGGAAATGTGATTGTTTTAGTAATGTCCCTTTTACGGGATGATTATCGTTCAGAACTAGAGATGAGCGAGCATACTCGATAAGGCAAACCACTCGAGCGAGTAGTGCCTTATTCGTGTACCTGCCCGGTAGTCTCTAAAGATTCAGGTGCCGGCAGGGGTCGGGGAGCGGCGGGGGAGAGCGGGGAGGAACGGAGGGGAGATCTCTATCTCGCCCCCCCCTCCACCCTGCTCACTGCCGCAACTCTCCTGTCCCCCTCGCCGGCACCCGAATCTTTAGGGACGAGCGGGCAGGTACTCCAATAAGGCACTACTCGCTCGAGTAGTTTGCCTTATCGAGTATGCTCGCTCATCTCTATTCAGAATCCTTCAAATTGCATTGTCAGACTAGTTTGGTGATCACTTCAAATTTTCATGCAATATAGAAAGGGTGTCCAGTTGGATTTATACATTTGATGGTTCAGGTAGCCGGCTCAGGGTCAACTCAGTCTTCCCTCCTTCTGAGGTCGGTAAAGGAGTACCCAGCTTGGTAATAAATAAATAAATTATCTGAAAGCGCTGCGGAATAAGTTGGTGCTATACAAAAAACAAGATTTATTGTGACAGCCCTGTTCCACATGTTTAGGCTGCTCTAGGCTATGATTTCATTATGAATGACAGTCAAACCTCTCTATTATATAAAGCCATATGTAGAAGAACATGACAACCGGCAGTACTGTATATATGTTCAGATAGGGCATTTCTGTAATGTAACTTCATCCAAGTACCTGATGAGTTCTTTCTCGCGGACTTCCAGCTGCAGCATGATTGCACTAAGCTCCATGTACAGGTTATTGGCTCGTTCCAGCTTACGTTCATAGTGCTCACGGATATCCAGTGCATGCCTGGTGGGGATTTACATTTTTATCTCAAACACCAACAGTGGGAAAAGAAATACAATAACTACAGAACATGCACTAATATTCGATTACTTTAACAGTACAATTTTTGACAAATTATATATAACATGTCAATTCATGTCAATAGAGCCTTGATTTAGAAATTTTCCCTTAGCAGACTCAGAAGAAATACAATATCTAATATCTTTATATGGCGCTTTAACAGAAATACCAATTGCCACCAATTCAGGGCTCAAGTTGTATTGTTTTTAGATTAGTCTTTTTCTGTAAAAGTAGATGTCTGAACTTTTTTTAAACATGTAATAAAATATAAAAAAAACTTACCGCAGTTCCTCTCTGCGCCGACGAATCAGCTCCTCGTCTAATCGATGAATGCAGGTCCCCTCACTCTTGATCTTCTCAAAATGCTTTTTAACTTCTTCTCTCCATTCAGCCTGAAATGACAAGATAATTGTGTCAAGTAGCTCAACTCATCCATTGAGTCTCTTCTGTACCCTCCATATGTCTCCAAGTTCATTAAAAAGAAGCCTGTGACATGCTCCATTGGACATTGTGAGACAGAAATATTCTCTAGAAGTTTTGCTTCTAGGGTAGAATATGTCTGTTATTTGGGGCTTTGCAGAGGCTACAAAGTAATACACAGAGTATGATTATATATTCTGCACTGCTGTATAGAAAATGCTTTCATATTCGCTTCAATAGATAGTGGGTGTAAGGTCATAGTTAGAGATGAGCGAGTATACTCGCTAAGGCACATTACTCGAGCGAGTAGTGCCTTAGCCGAGTATCTCCCTGCTCGTCTCTAAAGATTCGGGGGCTGGCGCGGGTGACAGGTGAGTTGCAGCGGGGAGCTGGGGGGGGAGAGAGAGATCGGCTAAGGCACTACTCGCTCATATCTAGTCATAGTGTAATTTCCCTATCCAAGACGTCAATGTCATAGGAAAAAAAAAATGAACACAAAAAACACAACAAAGGGCAACATGTCAACTTAATATAAACATCCATGGTTTGAATAAAACTCAGTGATGCAAGGTGACCGTGCTAACCCCCGAGCCACCACTGAATATAAAATATGAGGTTTACCCAATATATATATACAGATATACACATACAATTTCAATAAATAGTAAGTGACAACTTATTTCTGCATTGACTACTAATATAATGTGGTCCGATTGTTATCCAAGTCACAACTACTGATAATCACAATCTAAGTAAACTAGTAATGGGTACTTTTACATGAGACAAATGTTAGGCACTTAGGTGCCCGAGAGTCATCCCAGCGATCACGATCCTGGGCTTTTACACTGGAGCGATGATAGCTCACTGAATGGAGGCTAAGAGCGCTGGAGATCTTTCCAGTCGCCTGCCTCCATTCAGGGTAAACAGGCAGTCGTTTATAGATGAATGACTGCTCGCTTACATGGGCCAACAATCACTTGGTTCTTAGGCTGGGTTCACACAGGGCGGATTTGCTGCAGTTTTGCCGCAGAAGAACTTCTTCTGCAGCAAAACCGCTTCAAAGGTTAATTTTGGCTTGCGGATTTTCTTGAGTAAACATCCACAGTCCAGTGAGAAAAAGTGAACCCTTGAACATAATAACTTGTAGATCCCACTTTAGTAGCAATCACCTCCACCAAATGTTTCTTGTAGCTGAAAATAAAATTAGCACAATGTTGAGGAGGAATTCAGGACCTTTCCTACCTGCAAAAGTGTTTCAGTTCATCAATATTTCTATGATGCCTTGCGTACACAGCCCTCTTAAGGTCATGTCACAGCATGTCAATAGTGTTAAGGTCAAGACTCTAACTTGACCATTTCAGAATGCAAATCTTTTTCAACCATTCTTTGATTACTTGTGTGCTTTGGGGTCATTGTCTTCTTGCATCACCCAATGTATCTTCATCTTGAGGTCATGGATGGCTGCCCTTGCATTCTCCTGTAAAATGTTTTCATACACCTTAGAATTAATTTTTCTTCCAATGATCAAGAGACGTACAGACCCGGGAGTAGAAATGTAGCCCCAAACTCTGATGCTCCCTCCACCATGCTTCACAGTTGGGTTGAGGTTTTCGTGTTGGTGTGCAGCTTTCTTTTCCCTCCAAACACAATGCTGTTCATTTGTATCATCTGTCCATAAAACATTTTCCCAGAAGCCTTGTGAAACATCCAGCTGGTCTTAGGCAACCTTGATATGGGTTGCAGTGTTTTTCTGTACAGCAACAGCTTCTTTTATGGTGTCCTCCATGAACACCATCCTTGTTCAGAGTGTTTCTAATAGTGGACACCTGAACAGATGTTTTTGCTACTTGTAGTCTTTTGTAGCTTTTTTGCTGGTGCCCTTTGGTTCTTGCTCACCTGTTTCAGGATTGCTATTGTAGCCTTGCAGTGATCTTAACAAAACGACCATTCCTAGGGACACTGCCAGATCTGTCACGAGACAAGTTGAGCCTCTTCCCTCAGGTGGCAGCTTCTCAGAGGGGCAGTACTACAAAACTCTACAAAGGCGTTTTAATTGGACGTAATAAACATGCATCTGAGGATGTGAAGTTTTATATATATACAGAGGCGTAACTTGAAGCTTCTGGGCCCCAGTGCAAAACCTGCAACGGGGCCCCCCAAATATAATGCTTTAGTCATAGTACTGGGCTCCCTATATGGAGAAGAGAGGCCTTATGGGCCCTCTAAGACAGGGGTCCCCAACTACCGGTCCGTGGACTGGGGCCTGGCTGTTAGGTGGTTAGCGCCGGTCCACGGCACTGCTGGAACTTTTCTTCTAAACACAAGGCCCTGCTCATTAGTTCCGCAGGAGAGGACTCTGGGAGGAAGCGTGCCGGGCTACACACTGACATCAGGACAAGCAGAGAGAGAGCGACGCTGCCAGCAGGGAGGAGGTAAGTATATGGGTTGGGGGGGGCTGCCTGTTACTGGGGGGGCTGCTTACTACTGGGGGGGCTGCCTGTTACTGGAGGGGGGATGCTTACTACTGGGGGGGGGGGGGGAGGGCTGGTTATTACTGAGGGGTGGCTGCCTGTTACTGGGGAGGGGGCTGCTTACTACTTGGGGGCTGCCTGTTACTGGGGGGGGGCTGCTTATTACTGGTGGGGGGCCTGCTTATTACTGGGGGGGGCTGTTTATTACTGGGAGTGGGGGCTACTTATTACAGGGGGAGGGGCTGCTAATTACTGGGGGAGGGGCTGCTAATTACTGGGGGGGCTGCTTATTTTTTTTGGGGGGGGGGATGCTTATTACTGGGGAGGGCTGTCTTACTGGGGGGGGGGATAAATTATATGCTGCCCTATATGTGTGCTGGGGGGGGGAATAGATTATAGACTGCCCTATGTGTGTGCTGCCAGGTGGGGGGGGATATATTATACTGCCCTATGTGTGTACTGCCAGGACATTCTAAATGTCATAATTGCATAAGTATGCACTAAACTCCAACCCCTTCATAACCCTGCCCCATATGACCAAAGCCCCGCCCATGTCCCGCCCAACCCTGCCGGGCCTTGTAAAAATGTTCTTGCTCGAAGCCGGTCCCTGGTGCCAAAAAGGTTGGGGACCACTGCTCTAAGACTCCCAGGCCAGGGTGCAACCGCATCCCCTACAGTTACACCAGTATGTATATGTATAAGTATTGTAGCATTTTGAAAGGATTAACTAAAGAAAGACAAAACTGTCGCTATTGTAATATATTATAAAAAACATTCTATAAAGACAAAAGTTACAACTATGGGTCATAGTGTATATTAGATATATATAGATATATATATATATATATATATACACATACACATACATATACACACACACACACACACACACATACAACAATATCACCCATAGTCCCTATGACCCATAGATACAACCTTTGCCTTATAAATATATATAATTATAATTTTTTTTACATTTGTTTTGCAACTAGAAATTAAAATGGATTATTACACTGTGATATACAGTTTAAGTCTTGGATATTATATATATTCTATCCAAAGACTAAAAGGTTATGACTATGACTCTTAAGGCAAAACGGAGAAGATATCTGGGCAGTCTGAGACACAGAATTAATAAAGCAGTAAAATAAAGGGAAGCTGCAGAGCGCGGTAAGACTCTGGTTCCAGAAGGCTATTAAAGCTTTTACAGAGGAGCTGACAATACAAGAGGAGCATAATACGCTCACAAATGCTCTAGCCACTTCAGCCGTCATCAGAGCAGAAAAATGGGCTATTTTTGTCTTGTGCTGAAACCCTCTGAGTCATGAGCGCACGGAGGAGGCTGCATCAGCTCGCATATTATCTGTACCGCTCAAGATGTGCACTGACTCACCTGGGGGCTGCGGGGGGCTTGTTACAACACAAAGACAGAATGATTGCTATGTTCCCCCACCTAAAGCTACATCATCTTTATAGAAATCATGTAGAATGCTGCTCCAAAAATGGCCTTCATAATAATAATCACCTTTATCTATATAGCGGGTGCATATTACGGAGCGCTTTACATCACTTGATGACATCACATGTCAATTGGGACTCACAAACTATAGTCAGCTATTTTTATGTTTTTGAAGTGCAGGGGGAGTACCCAGAGGAAACCCATAAGAACTCCATGCAGATACTGTCTTCGGTGGGATTTGAACCCAGGACCCCAGTGCTAAGCAAAAAAAGAATGATGCAAAACAATTGCATTCTAACCGATATGAAAAACTGGATTAAATTACAGATTTATGGTATTTTTTTTAGTTAAAGAGGATGTCCAATATAAGATTAAAACGGTCTCCTTTTTTTACATGAAGCAGGGCAACATCTGTTCATGGGTTGTGTCTAATATTGAAGCTCAGAGTCCCATTTACTTGACGAAGGCTGAGCTGCCAAAGCAATCATAGTCCATGAACAATGGTGACGCGATTCGTGAAAATAAGACAACATAATAATCATCTATAACCCCTTAGATGATATTTTATAATGCAGTCTTCTGTAGACTATACATATTGTATATAAGATGGTCATGTGTTCGCCCTAAGCCAATCAACAAGAGGGACAAGCTTTTTTATATACAAGTGCAAACCTTCCCATTCAGTGGTAACTGTTGAATAGCACTTCTATGGCATCGTATGCTGTAGATTCCCTAATAGGAAGGGGCCTATGTGCTAACACATTTATATTAACCCTTTCCAATCCACTGTCTGACCTCTGAAGACATTATGATTTAAGGCTGTACAGCTCCGATGTTAGAGGATGTCCGTCGGGGTTCTCTTACTGTATATTGCCAGCGTCTCCCTGCTGTCGGAGCCTATCCAACGTGTCACCTTATGTACATCTTAATGTACTTCTGCAACATTTCTGGAAGTCACATGCAGTTGAATGGGGCATTTGCAGACATTTCTTAAACACATCTGCCATGTGGGACTTCATGACTCCCTGTTCCGGAGAGTGGTTAAGAGCTGGGGACCCCCTTCTATTGCGATCATAAGCAAAGGGACTGTCTGAACTAGCTAAGGTGGTTGAAAGGTTATAATATGATAGTATTTCTGAATAATGAACTGAAATATAGTTAACAACAAAGTATCTGACTGCACAGATATTGAAGAACAATATTATCTTTCTTGCAAAACTTCTCTGGTGTGTATGCTGTAATAAGATCTAGGCAGTGTGGAATGCCATCATAAACCAGATCACAATAATTCATTGTTCCTGATCTACAATACTTGCATTTAAAGGGATATTCCCATCTGATTACAAGGTGGCCGGATGGCTTGGATAACAAAAGCAGCTGAGCTGCACGGTTTCCGTAACAGCGTTGCATTATGAGCTAGGCTGGGGTGCATTAAAAGAGGTATGGGGGCGAAGGACAAGAAGATTATCCTCCCACTATTTAAGGCACTTGTCAGGCCTCACATGGAATACTGCGCACAGTTCTGGTCACAGTTCATGTTACAGTACTGGAGGGGGTTCAAAGAAGGGCAACTAAACTAATACATGGAATGACGGGACTGGAATACCCAGAGAGGCTATCCAAATTGGGATTATTTACTCTGGAAAAAAGACGGCTAAGGGGGGATCAAATAACTATGTATAAATACATGAGGGGACAATACAAGGATCTCTCCCATGATCTGTTTACACCCAGGACCATGACGGTAACAAGAGGGCATCCGCTATGTTCAGAGGAAATCAGGTTTCATCACCAACACAGAAAAGGGTTCTTTACTGTAAGAGCAGTTAGACTGTGGAACTCTCTGCCTGAGGATGTGGTGATGGCAAAATCCATAGAGGAGTTTAAAAGGGGACTTGATGTCTTTCTGGAGCGGAAGGATATTACAGGATATAAATCTTAGGTTAATTGTTAATCCGGGTATACAGACAGGTAGGAACTATTAGGGGTTGATCCAGGGAACAGTCTGATTGCCATTAGGGAGTCGGGAAGGAATTTCCCCCCCAAAAGGGCTAATTGGCTCCTGCCTCTTGGGGTTTTTTGCCTTCCTCTGGATCAACAACACAGGAGGATAACAGGCTGAACTAGATGGACATTGTCTTCATTTGGCCTTACATGCTATCTTACTATGTTATGTTACTATGTTTCTGCAGCTCCTAAGTTATGTAACCGGTAGCTTGCTATATATACTACACCGTTTACGTAATTCTCTTTGACTTCTATAGGAGTTATGGAAACAGCATGGCGCAAGTATATCCTTTCTTCTGATTGCCGCATTCAGGGGGTGGTCAAGCCTAGCCCAAGGTAGGTGCAGGAGCCTTGCCTATTAGGCTTTTATGACATTTCCTGTGCATATGCCATAAAAGTCTGAGATGGGAATAAGTCTTTAAAAAGGATCCTTATGCTTGTTACAGTGTTGCAAACTTGTGAAATGCAATTTTCTAGAAAATAAAGTGAGTATAGTAAATAATGTTGCCATACCTGCGACTTAAAATAGGTCTCCTGAGGTGTCCCCAGGACGTCAGCCGAGGCGATGTCCAGGTGCATGAGGATCTGTCTGAAAGATGGACGGTTCCTGGGTTTGCTCTGCCTGTAGAACACAAGTGAAAACTTTTTATGAAATGGAGCAGCTTCGTTCGTGAAGTCTTTCATATTCCTGCATGTCAGATCACTAATGTTTATTTCTAAGACAAGGCTATTCTTTTTTAGAACAGGATTAGAAAAACTTGCTACATTACATAATAGCAAAGAATATCATTTCCTATGACCCCTCCAGGGCTTAGGCCCCCCTCACACAGGTGTTTGCAGTAATGCAGCGTCTTACAACGCTGTGCTTACTACTGTTTGAGCCAGATTTCAGCGGCACTGGCATGCGTTTTGGCTGCGTTTTCAGCACAGCTGAAAATGCGGCCGAGGATGCTGAAAAAGAAAAAAAAAAATCCATACTCACCTAGAAGGTGCCATCGGAGTCCCTGTCAGTGTTCTCCATAGTACTGGTCTAGATGCGGGGCACTTGTCAAGCCAACAGAGGATCTTTTGCTAGTGACAGGTTTTGAAGACCCCGCCTCCAGCAAGAGATTGCTCTGATTGGCTGAGTGACAGCCGGATCAGCCAATCACAGCCATTGAATGGCTGTGATTAATGCATCCAGCGCTGGCTGTGATTGGCTGAACCGGCTGTCACTCAGCCGGCTCAGCCAATCAAAAAAAACTCAAAAAAATTCAATCCCCGTCACTAGCAACAGATGCTTTGCCGGCTTGACAAGTGCCCGGCAACTAGACCAGAACTACGGAGAACACCGACGGGGACCCCGACTGCACCTGTTGGGTGAGTATGGATTTTTTCCCCCCTAGGTAGTATAGCTAGGGCATTTAGTGCTGCCAAAAACGAGGAACCAAGTTGTTGCGCGTTTTTGGCAGCGCTGAAACCACTGCCCATTCATTTCAATGGGCGACTCAGAGCCAAAAATGGCCAAAGATAGAACATGCATGCCTGTCAAAGCACAGCATTAAAAACGCTGTGTATTGACACTTGTGTGAAAAGCCCCATTAAAATGAACGGGAGCTTTGTACAGCATTTAGCGCTGCGCTGAAAAATGTAGTATATCAATAAGTGCTCATTCTGCGGTTCACAAGCAGCCAAGGATTGCTGGTATGAGGATGAGCAATTGCTAATAGGTTCTTTTGTCCCATTCGAGATTGCTTTCGTCAGCAACTTATCTCTCTGTTTACATGGTGAGATGTGCGGCTGAAAGGCAAGTATTTTTATGCCCGCATGAATGATCCAATCAGTGAATGAATGAGTGTTCTGTTGTTTGTCAGCAGATTGAGGGCATATTCGCACAAGCTGACGACCGGGCAAATTAATATTCTTACAGACATTTATAGCTCATCATTGGCCCGTGTAATAGGGTTTTAACTAATAACGAGAGGTTTGTCAGAATAAAAATCTGCTTAGTTCAAAAATGTTTACTTTTTCTATGTGTGAAAATACATTGGCGTAGCAGGGACTGTAATCATATCTAGATCACTGTGTGTGGCTCCTTCTTGTTACTCTTCACCACCCTTCATACCTCTTTCCCTCACCCCCTCCAAATACTATCAACTTTTCTACAATCCCTTAATGCAACCAACACTCGATATGAACTATCCATTATATATATCAGACCATCTTCCCCAAATTTTCACAAACTTAATCAAACAGCCTCTTTTTTGATATACCCCCCTTTCCAAACATATAACCTCTATTATCATTGCAACAATATCTCATACTGTCAGGGGAATAGGCTGCATCCAACAGGCAGTAATCATACAATGCCCTATGAATTCCCAAAAGAGTATGCTCATCAAGCCCATCAACAATATCCAATATAGTACTAGGATTAAGACCAATATCAGCAATATATATTTTTGAATTATCTCCAGTACCCAATTCAAAATTCACACAATCCTAGCCCATTTGCATTAAATCTTTACTCTCTAGATAACATTTCGGACAGTCCGAGTTGAATCTAATACCCATATTAAACAACTTTAATGGAGTACGATAAACTCTATTCACCAAATACAACTGTGATACTCGTTGACTCTCAGATAGCGACGTCATTGGAATCCTACACAGCACTGCGGCCCATTTATCTTCACCAATGTAACCCAAATCTTTCTCCCATTTTTCTTTTACCTTTATTAGGAGTTACTGTAAATAGTAGGAACGCATCTGTCTATATAAATAGGATATTACGCCCTTCGGAGCTCCAGAACACGCAAGAAAATTCACCAAAGGGTGTTGACCAGTAAGCACAGATACTGACCGCACCCGAGCAGCAAACGTGTTGTAACTGAAGGAACTGGGAAAAATAACTATGGGGAACCTCATAAAGCTCTCGAAAGTGTTCAAAACTATAAAAGAAAAGACCCCCAGAACTTACCTCTTCCAAAAAGATTACCCCTCTCTTCTCCCATGGTGAAAATCCCTCCAACTTAAAGAACTCTGGAAATGTAGGGTTCTTCCAGAGGGAGGGGGACAATAGAAAAATCCATCTAGCTGCAAGATCTGCTTAAATTTATTCCATAATTTAATCTTTAAAATAATTGGATATGATTAGAGATGAGCGAGTAGTGCCTTATGCGAGTACCTGCCCGCTCGTCTCAAAAGATTTGGGTGCTGGCGGGGGAGAGCAGTGAGTTGCGGGAGTGAGCAGGGGGGAGCGGTGGGAGAGAGTGAGAGAGAGATCTCCGCCCCCCGTTCCTCCCCCGCCGGCACCCGAATCTTTTGAGACGAGCGGGCAGGTACTGGAATAAGGCAATACTCGCTCGAGTAGTTTGCCTTAGCGAGTACGCTCGCTCATCTCTAGATATGATCCCTTTTTTCTCACTTCATCCCTTTCTCACATACCATTATAGGGGAACTACAACCTGGCATTTTAGAAACTAATCTACAATTCAACCACACACCATCTCATATCTTGCTCTCCACCCCTTCAACTGTTGCAATTGAAATGCCAAAAAATATATCCAAACATTTGGAATAGTCAACCCTCCAGACCGTTTATGCCTTTGAAAAGTCCCCAATTTAATTCTAGCAGATTTCTTATTCCATAATCAATTCATAAATATCATATGGAGTCTAAAAAAATATTGTGATGGATTTTAAACCGGAGAGTTTTAAAGTATATAAAGGAGTTGTGGTATCAAAACAATTTTAATAAGATTTCCCCTGCCAATTATCGACAATGGGGGATGATTCCAGACCTTGACCTCATTCTCCATCTTTCATACTAATGGAAGCAAATTGGCATAAATAAAGTCTTGAGGTTTAGACGATACCAAAACTCTAAAATATCTGAATTCTTTCACCATTTGAAGTTGCGTTTATTCCAATGAATAGTCCATCGGCAAGGGATCTAAGGCAGGGTTTCTCAACTCCAGTCCTCACGGACCCCCAACAGGTCATGTTTTCAGGATTTCCTCAGTCTTGCACAGGTGATGTAATTATTGTCGGTGCCTCAGACATTGCTACAGGTGTTCTTACTATAGGATATCCTGAAAACATGACCTGTTGGGGTCCCTGAGGACTGGAGTGGAGAAACACTAATCTAAAGGACGAATTACAGATTTCCCATAATTAAAAGTGAGACCCAACATCTTACCAAATATATCAAAAAATGGACATAATAAGATTAACTAATCTTCTCACATACACCGTACACAATAGCAGTTCATCTACATATAATGAGACACATTCCCCAATTTCTTCATACTGCAATCCACATATATCGGGTTATTGCCTTATCAAACCATCCAGAGGCTCCAAACCATGCCAAGGCAAAGAGAAGAGGGGACAGGGGACACCCCTGCCTTGTTCTCCTCTCCAACACCATCCATCCTGAACTATGACCATTTACCCTCCCTCTTGTCCCTGGCATTGAATAGAGCAGTCTAACCCATGCAACAAATTTCTCACCAATCCCATCCTATGAAGAACAGCCCATAAATAATTCCACTTGACAGCGTCAGAAGCTTTGACAACGTCAAGAGAAAAAAACAGCGCTGCAAATTCAAGACGCTTCTGCAACCTTATTTTTGGACTTTGGGTATTTTCTCTGCAGTAACATGACATGGCTAATCCTGATGATAAGAACCAATCACTTGGGGATTCTGATGGTGGACCCATGGCCAATATTGTACAAAATAAAACAAGAAAAAATGTAATTTATTTCATAACATATTCCTGGATCAACATACACAAGAACTGATATACTGCATGTGCTGAGAACGTTACCGGTCCTTTATAGTAACATAGTATGGAAGGCCGAAAAATGACATATGTTCGTCCAGTTCAGCCTATTACCCCCCAATGTTGATCCAGAGGAAGGCAAAAAAACAAACAAACAATGAGGTAGAAGCCAATTTAGACAATATTTAATAACACTTTACAGTAGGAAACATTACAAGTTATCACACAGTGATATCTTATAGCTAGATATATCAGTTATGATTGGTGTGGATTCAACTGTCAGGAACCCCACGGATCTTGACAAAGAAGTGGCTGCAAAACGGCCTTCCATTCATTACTTTCCCTAAACAAGGGCACTTGTAGGCTGCACAGGGAACTGCAGCTCAGGCCCATTCACTTCAATAGAGCTGTGCTACAGTCCCTGGGCTCTGGCCCTTTTTCTCTCAAGATTGGAAGGGCTCCCAGTATTTGAACCCTCACCAATCTGAAAGGGTTGGCATATCCCAAAGGCATGCCTGTCCTATATCTGTATGATAGCAGTAACACATTAATTAACTTTTTTTTATGTAAGCAAAATGAAAATACAAAATATTTCATGTACATCAGTCACAAATCAATATAGCATCCTGCATATCATTTCCAGTAATTAGCATAGCCTGCATGCAATATTAATACATATATTTTGTACAAGCTCCTGCCAATGTAATTTATGTAAAGTAGACATATAATTAAAGTCTCTGTACATAGAAGCAATGATTAAAATTAGGATGCAGAATAGATTAACCGAGATAATTACTGTATAGATGATGTAAATAAATGTAGGTGCCACAGTGCCGTATAATAGACCTGAGATATTAATTCAAGATTTATTTCATGAATGATTCAAATATTTTATACGTTATGGCGAAGGTATCACAGCCAGAAAATGACTGAGGAAAAACTGGGGTATAAAGAGTGACGAAGCTGTATTGGTATCTCAATATGTATAAAATATTTCCATTACACCGTGAGAAATAGATACGGGTCTTGCCTTAAAGAGGTATTCCAGTTGTAACAAGCTATCTCTTAACTACCTGATCGCTGGGATCCCTTCCGATCCTGAGAACAGGGTCCAATCGGTTCCCAAATCAACACAGCAGAGGTCATACAAGCTTGAACTCGGCAATTTCCTGTGCTCTCATTGAAATGAATGGAGCAGTGGTGCGATTGTGCAATTTCCACTCCATTTACTTAAGGGGACCTACTCGACTCCATTTAAGGGATGAGTGGGGGTCTCAGCAGTCAGACCCTACCAATCAGCTAGTTATCCCCTGGATAGCAGCTAAATAGTTACAACTGGAATACCCCTTTAGTTCCAGATAGGTTTCATGTAACAATTTAACAATGACTATTGTTATTAGTATTCAGTGACTGCTCTTACCCTGTTTCCCTGAAAATAAGAGACATACCCTGAATGTAAGACATAGCATGATTTTTCAGAATTTTTGAGGA
Source organism: Eleutherodactylus coqui (assembly GCF_035609145.1). Classification (NCBI taxonomy): domain Eukaryota; kingdom Metazoa; phylum Chordata; class Amphibia; order Anura; family Eleutherodactylidae; genus Eleutherodactylus; species Eleutherodactylus coqui. The sequence continues at coordinate 60,116,850 of NC_089844.1, read as the reverse complement.
TGCAAAATGATTTTTCAGGCTTTTTGAGGATGCTTGAAATATAAGCCCTACTCCAAAATTAAGCCCTGCTAACAGTTAATTTAAAAAGCCAATTTAAATAGTGTCCAGGCAGCTATACATGTAAAAAAGTTAAACCTTTTTGAACAAAATTTAATATAAGACACTGTCTTATTTTCGGGGAAACACGGTAACAGACTGCATGTAGTTATAGCATGAACGCTATCTCCACCTTCACTCATTTGGTTACTTTTGCCATACACTAGAAAATATTTGGATTGGACATTTCAGCCTAGTTGAGGTCGTTGGATTTATTTATCTTCTAACCCTTGTTCTCTTTCTTGATATTAGTGATAAGAAATGTTGAGTTTGGCACAATGCATTGCTATAGGATAACATGTTATCTGTAGTTTTACATAGGACTACAGGTATCGGTTTCTGCATAAAAGTTTATTATCTATTATTTATAATAGCGACCACAAAGACCACGCTACAAGAGGGATTACAATTAGGAAGTACACTGGGGATATACTTTCACATAGTAAAGTGTATAAACAAGGCTGACCATGGAAGCATCCTCACTGTATGATGATACAGAGGCAGGTGATATACAAGGGGGTGCCCGAAACTGTTGGACTCCCCATGTGCTAAACTTTAGCAGAAGACAGCAAGAAAAGAACCCGTCATCCATGAAATCACGGCTATATTGAGACATATTAAATTCCCAACAGGAAGGACAGTCTGACATGTTTCAAGCTGTCACCGCATCTCTTAGTCATTGGCTATGACTAACAGCTGCTGTGACAGTTGACATGTGTCAAATTGTTGCACCATTATATGGCTTTCCCGTTGGAATTTTAATGTCTCAATAAATCCGTGATTTCATGGATGCTGGATCCTTTTCTTGCTGTCTTCTGCAATTGATTCCGGTCAAGTCCGTGCATCCTGCTGGTGAGCCGCTTCATCTTCTCTGTATGTGCTAAACTAGCAGCTCTTTTATTCTCTGATGACCTGTTTGCTCTGTATATCTTCCATTACCTTTCCTCTTTGTCCTCCTAAGTGGGCTGAGTAGTTGGCATTTGTGGTTGGCATTTCATTACTTGCTACTTCCCCTTCTACCCCCTCCCTCTCTTTGTTGTGCTGGGCATCCTTTTATTGTTTACTCCTTCCCTTATAGGTCCTTGCACCCTCAATTCTGTGTAGTGGCATTATTTTAGCACTTTATGTAACTTTTTATGGTCTTTTTAATGTATTATTTCTGCAATGCCAGGTGTGGGGTCTGTTATATACAGTATTCTAGCATACTCATACTAGTTTAGCACAACTTTGATCTAGTATTAACAAGAGTCACACCTGTAAAGTTGTTGGAGAACAGAAAAAATAGCACAAGGCACAATATAACCAACCTATCCTAAGGCCACCCGTGTATATGAACACCAAGCTGATGTAAGAAAAGTTACAGACAGACATTCATAAAAGCAAATCTGCTCTAATGTAAAAGGTTCTTAGTATCTGCAGTGTCTGCAATGCACTGGGTCATTGAGTGATAATGCTCAATGGTGGATTTCCTATATTGTTAGCATGAAGAGTGCAGAATGCTAATGTAGTGCCATCCTATTGAGAACCCTAACAGTAGTGTCAGTATCCTAGCATCCTATTATGTTGCAATAAGGAACTAGCAGCAATTTCACAGTGTAATGATATGTGAACAACTCTGTCAAAGCAGAGTTTGAGGCTTTACAGAAGTTCTACAAGTTGCTGCTTTTGGTTCGGGGATTACCATATTTCTGGACAATCTCACTGTGTCCTCCATATTGCCCTCAAATTTTGATTAAATGGGTTGTACCAGGATTGAAAGCTATCTTTTATCCACAGGATAGGGGATAATTTAGGGATCTCACCGCTGAGACCCCTATCGATTTCGAGTACAGGGTCCCCCTCTACCTGTCACTGCAGCGTGGTTTCTTCCTCTGCAGCGACGTCAAAATGCCTAGATCGTTATCAGAGCGCGTGTGATCGGCGCTCCCTTTATTTCAATAGTAACTGACAGAAATACCCAAGTGCACGCTGGTTGGCTTTTTCTGTAGTCCCATTTAAAATAAAGTGTCAGCATCCTTGTGCGACCAGTGCTTCATTGTGTCTCCTCCTCACTGCGGAGGGTGCAGTAAGCCCGCAGTAAGGAGTACAAAGGACACAAGACTCCCATTTTTGGGATTATTGGGTGTCTCAGTGGTGAGAACTAGAGATGAGCAAGTATACTCGCTAAGGGCAATTGCTCGAGCGAGCATTGCCCTTAGCGAGTACCCGCCCGCTCGAGACAAAAGGTTCGGGTGCCGGCGTGGGGGAGCGGTGAGTAGCGGCAGTCAGCAGGGGGGAGAGAGGGAGAGAGAGATCTCCCCTCCATTCCTCCCCGCTCTCCCCCGCAGCTCCCTGCCCACCGCCGGCACCCGAACCTTTTGTCTCGAACGGGCAGGTACTCGCTAAGGGCAATGCTCGCTCGAGCAATTGCCCTTAGTGAGTATACTCGCTCATCATTAGTGAGAACCCAACCAATCTGAAAGTTATTTCATTTTCAATAAGCCAAGTCTAAAGCTAGGTTAAAATGAGCAAATAAATGTTTAGACATTTGATATAGTATGATAATTCATTTAAAGACAATGTGCAAAAACATGATTATGTTTTACGAATATGGTTTAAAATATTAATTTAATTGTATTGATAAGTAATTTATTTTCTTATGTATATAAAAATATATATCAAGTTGTCAGACAATAGGGACATCTCTTACCATGTCTGCTTCATGAGGATTTTGAAGCCGTCAGGGCATGTAGAAGGAACTGGAAGATGGAGACTGTTGCTTCCTACACCCCAGATAATGGCTGATGAATCCACATCCTTGTATGGGATCTCCCCAGTCAGCAGCTCCCACAGCAAAACCCCAAAAGACCTGACAGATCATTAGTGCAAAGTTTATTACAATAAAACATCACGAAGCACAGATAAATAAATGAAGATGGATTAGTTATTGTACACACAGATAAAAGCCCGGGCTCTACTGGGTTTGTTCTGTTTTTATGACTAGCACACCAAACATGAAGCTAAATGGGACTATGGTGTGACTAGCTAAACTTAGTCTTCCCCTAATTAGCCTCACTAGTTTTACTTCTAAAGTTCAGTGAGCACAATAAACTTCTACTTAAAGGCTTTGGACACCTTGGGCAGGCAATTTTATTTCCCTTAAAGAGAACTGGTCACGTTCCAATAAGTACCATAGAGTAAGTTATAGTGCTTATAGGAGTTTGGGGAGGTGCTGTACTTCTTATACTTACCCGGTGCCCGGTCCCTCGCGGTCATCCCTGGAAGTCAGGGCTCGGTCTGACTCTTTTCTTAAGTCAGTGCACACACCCACACTGTTCTCTTTGGGAGTATGCACACTTACTGAAGAAAAGAGTCACACTCACAGACTAAGCACCGACTTCCAGGGACGACAGCAAAGGAATAGGGAGCTGGATAAGTATAAGTAGTACACCCCCAGAATCCTCGGCCACTGTCCTATAAGCACCATTGTACTTAGCGGATATGACAGATTCCCTTTAAATGTATGTATTTTGGGATAACAATCATTTTTGCAATATGGCTTAATACAAATGTTTGCACTGTTAGGGCTCTTTCCCACGAGCACATATCGGTCGTCCATTTTCACAGCCGGACAATATACGCTACGTTGGGAGAGAAAGATTTGGTGAACGGGCGCACAAATCAAACGTTTGTGCGCCCGTTCATATGGCCTGGTGAGGCCGGCGCAAATGCGCCGAGCTCACTAGTCCATCGCCCATTTCCCCTCCCTCCCCATCGCAGGCTCACCTCACTTTCCTCCCCGCTTGTTCTGGGCAATGGGAGGGGGTGGGTGGCAGAGCTAAGCACTGGTCCGCCTGCCTCCTCTCATTGATGGTTATGGACAAGGGGCAGGGAGATGGCGGATGCTTAGCTCCACCCATGTCCCGCCCTTTGTCCATAGCCATGAATGGGAGGAGGCTGGGCGGGCCAGTGCTTAGCTCTGCCCCAGTCCCGCCCCCTCCCATTGCACAGAACGAGCAGGGAAGAACGAGAGGGGAGCCTGCATGGGAGGGGGGAGGAGAACAGAGGGAAGGAGTTTAGCAGCCACGCTGCTAAACTCCCTTCCACCTATGGCCACTGCCATGGGCTCCCATAGGAGCCCATGCAGCGGCCAACGTATTCCGTTCCAAAAGATAGTTGCAGGACTATCTTTTGGGCCCGACGTAAAAACGCTCAGCACTATATTGGCTTGGCCGGGCATTTTTACGTCTCTGAAATACACAATGTTATCAGCTGCTATCAACATGTGATCTGATGCATTGGAATCCAATGCATCAGATCACAGCGCATATCGACCGGCTGTGAAAACAGACGGTCGATATGCGCTCATGTGAAAGAAGCCTCAGGCTGCAGTTTCTATCTACAGTGACATGCAGAAGCTGAAGAAGAGAAACAAACTGTTCACATCAGTATCAGAGCCTCCGTCCCTGATTTCCATTAAATTGCAGCTCTATTTCATCTTGTTACAAGCCAGACAGAACCATAATGGAACCCATTATAGTCATAACACAGAACCATTCGGCCAGTGGATGCCATTTTGCTGTTCCCATAATGTAGCAGGAAAACGGAACCAAAAGCAAAGATGTTAACAAGTTCTAAGCTTCAATAGAAGTTCTGCTAGTGAAGCTGGAATGATGGCTTAAGGCCCCCTTACACACAATGATGATCGCTCAAAAGCCATCTTTTGAGCGATTATCGTTGTGTGTAAATGTGTTGCCCATCGTGCACTTACCCTACACTTTTCGTCCATCGCTGACTTCAGATCCACATGAAATCCTCGTCCCTCAGGACAATAAGATAAGATGGACCTCACACTGTGCTCTCCGCAGGCAGCGCTGATAGCGGCTGATAACATTCTTTAACAGCTGTTAACAGCCATGGTCCCACTGGAGAGCAATAGTGATGTATTTAAAGAACAGACCACCCGCTGTTCTCTAAATACATGCAATGAAGTACTAAAGGGCTAAGTTAGCCCATTAGTACCTATGCAAAATGATCGCTCAAAACTATCAGTTTCTGACGAATTTTGAGCGATCATCTGTTCGTGTAAATGCACCTTTAGTTTTATCTTTGTTGTGGTCATAAATTAGCTGATAAGAACAAGCAGGTCAGAAGAAATAAGAGCTGAAATCGAAGCCATCAGCCCAGTTTCATTGACTATTTTCTTATTAAGACTTGGATTGCAGTGTCCATATACAGTGATATGTAGAAGCTGCAGTAGACAAATGGTGCAACATTATTAATCAAACCCTATAGCACAGCCACAAGGCCGTATGAATCTATAGATAACCTATGTCCCACTGATTGATGACTGTGCATTACAAAGACTTCACAAGGACAAGATCTTTGTCATACGGCGTCCAATAGAACATATAGCATTTTTTTTCTGCATGAATCGATATGAAATCAGATGTATACTGGAGCTATATTACAGCTCTGTGCAACTTGAGTGGACGTATGGACCCTTAATACTGTAGTGTACCAATAATTCTGAGTCCCCAGTGTTAAAGCCATTATATTAGAATAATATGGTTATATTTATATCAATCTGTGACATAAGACTGGTACATGAGTTGACAGGACAAAAAAAGATACACACATACTGTACATTTCCCAAAGTGGCTACTAACCAGATGTCTACTTTTTCCGAGACGGGTTCATTGCGGATGACTTCAGGAGCCATCCATGCCACAGTGCCAGCAAATGACATCTTGGTGCTTTTATCACTTAGTTCTTTGGATGTTCCAAAGTCCGAAATCTTTACTGTATCTGTGTGGGTCACTAGGACACTGTATGGGATACAATTACTGGTTACTCAGGGTTTGCCACCATTATTGAAATTAGCACATAATTCCGATTGTTCATACAATACTTCTACTAATGCTCATATGCCAATTTCTATATTTGTATCAGGATAGATTTAAAACGTACTTGGGTGATTTGAGATCCCTATGGATTATCTTGTGCAGGTGGAGGTAGTTCATGCCGCTAGCGATTCCACTTGACCAGTCCACCAGGAGCCGGGGGGTGACCTTTCTTCCGGCCCTGAGTACCTCATAAAGCTGTCCATGGGCACAGTACTCCATGATAAGGCAGTAACATGGAGCCTGTGTACAAACGCCTCTGTATGGAGCACAGAAGAGAGTAGAGAGGAGATCAGGTTAGTAAAGAGAGCACAGAACTTCTCACACATGGCAGTAATTCTATGCAGTACCCAGCAAATAAGACGTGGTATTCCAATATGGAATCACGGTGACCGTATAGTGTTGTGTGGAGTTAATAAATGGCGTGCAATCATCAGACCTCTGCAAACCAATCAATGACATCATACATTTGACTTATGATAACTAATTAAGCATGCCAGGAGTAAAGCTGTTGGTTAAGTTTTCATAGTGCATAGCAAAATCATGTGAAGTTTTACCCAAGTCATTAAAATAATCACCAGTAACCACAATGTCTTTAGTAGAACATTTTCATCAAGTTGTTAAAAATTACTTTTAGCTTTCCTTGTGAATGCTAAGGTATAGCCTATGTGGCCTACATACTATACTATATTGATGTGCCAAAAGTCAGGAAGTGGATGGATGATGTCTACAGGGATGTTGAGCCATTCCGTCTGGATAGCTACCCACAACTCCATGATATTTGTAGGTGCAGGATCTCAGGTGCTAAGGACCTCTTCACCCCATCCCATAAATGCTCGATTGGGTTTTCGTCGGATGAATGTGCAGGAGACACCATTCAAAGGAGCCCGGTGGCACAATGCATTATACTGCTAGAATATCCCATCATTGTGGGGGTAACATGAAGTCCATGAAGGGCTGTAAATGGTCACCAAGCAATGAAACGTAGCGGACACCAGTCAATGACGTGTTTAGATGGACCAGTTGACCCCACCCATGGCATGAGAACACACTCCACACCAGTATGGAACGACCACAAGCCTGCACAGTGCCTTGTTGACTGCTGGGGTCCATGACTTCATTGGGTCTGCACCACACATGAACCTTACCATCAGCCTGAAACAATTCGTAATGTGATTTGGGCATGGCAAATGTAATGCCTTCAATGACATATTCCTGCTACATAGGTGACACTGTGGCTCAAGGAATGTTAAATGGCACATCAGTGTATACTACACTAACTACATTGTTGATGATTGGCAGCTTTCTTTCTATGCGCAGTACAGGGAGAAAGCTGTCAATCGCCCGTGGAGGGCTGCAGAAGCTGCAGTGCATGAATACCGCAGACTACGCAGCATCTGCACTGCACATATGGATTTTAAGAAACCTACTACACCCAACATAGTAAGTGACCCTAAACTTTAATCAGGGTCTCTGTCACTAGTTTATGCCACCCTCAGAGCAGCATAAACCTGGTGAAAGATGCCCAAAACTGATTGTTCCTGAACAGAACAGTGGGATTACAGCTATATACCTGCATATTTCCTGACTGATTTTAATATCTACGTGCAGAATGGATGAAGGCTGGGATGAAACGTTTTGGTGTTTGAGATCTGAGCGAAATCCGTCATCGGTTGATGGAGGAGATGATGGTGCAGTGCGTATCTGCATACGGCGTCGCCTGAACGTCCTAACTTACCAGCCTCCCTCACCTTAAATGAACTCAAGATGAGCTACAGCTTGTTTACTGTACCTACAGCAAAAATCAGATAGGGGGAAACAGAGAGAGAAGAAGTCGGAGAAGGAAAACAAAAGGCTTATGAGAAAGGACAGCGTGCCAAGACGCAGGAAAATGCATTACGCAAATGCAAGTGACCGCGGGTTAAAAAAGAGATGCAAAGAGGTTGAGTGGGCAGTGAGGGAGGCAGGAGAAGAAGGGGAGGAAGAAGTCAGGATGGGAGGAAAGGAAGAATACTCTGAAAAATAATGACAGGTGGGATGAATTACAGCAGGTGAAAGGAATCGTCACAAAGGGCCAGGTGATAACAAATGTCAAATTTAACGGGGCAGGTACAATAAATCAAATATACTATAATATGTAGTTCAGTTTTAGGGCTCCCTTACATGAACGTGTCTTACTGCGTAGGTAATATGCAGAAACTAACGACATTACTGGCAATGCTGCCCTTTACACAGCGCGCATAATGCGCTCGCAAAGAAGAACGCAACCTGCACTATCTTAGCATACTGCTGTGCGCTCACGGCAAACACTCATGCAAGAGAGCTCTCAGATGGGACAAAACAATAAAATATGGTCATATAAGAAATGTAATATCCCCAGACAGATCCAGATACAGTGTCCCACTAAATATAAGCAGCCATAGTTCCTCCCTTAAAGAGACCCTATGGTCTTGGGCAATCAAAAATGGCTGCATTGCTTCTCTGATGCATAGTATGCACTGGTATGCATTAATAGTCTAGGACACTACATGCTGCTCTAACTGATCAGTACTGCTCATGTGGGCACCACTGGCCAATCAAAGCAGCATGTAACGTCTTAGACTATTGATGCAAACTAAAGCACAGTGTGCATCAGGTAGTCAGAGAAGCAGTGCAGCCATCTTTGTTTGTCCAGGATCGGAAGGTCACTTTAACAGATCCAGAAACAATGGCTCTTTAATAGTTACAGCCATATTGTCCTCCCTTATAGAGACTTGCAAAAGTGATTGGTATATAGATTGATGTTCATTCAGTCAGATTTTCTGTGATATTCCGTAAAAGTATGAAGCCAAAATACTGCAACAATATGAATGTCTAACATGACCCCACTCTGGCGGTCCAATATTGGGGTATAATGCTTTTCAGAATACCAGATATTTTTTTTCAGATATGCAGCATTATTCTAGAATGCAGAATTTCAACGTCCTACAAGGCTGTATCAGATTTAAGCATTGTTGTGATTAAGGCCTTAAGCTTACTGCCAAACACTAGGAATACTGTAAGAGTTGGGTGAAAGTGCATATTTCTTGAAATGGAGAAAAGGGAATACGCCACTGTCAGGTACAAACGATCAGCTAGCTCGCTCTTGCTTTTTCTCCCAACATTAGCTGTTGGAATGCCCTCATATATATTCCTTAGATCATAGGCCAAGAGACTTTTCAAGTCAAGTATAAACAGGAAACATGTCTTCAACATATGGAAAAGAAAACTAGTAACATCCTGTCTTCTAGTGCTGGCCATTTTTGAATGGCCCCAAAGTTCTTGCATTAAAGAGCAAGCCTTAGATACCGCCATATCATTTTGCTGGCCAGAGATAGCCACGTAACAGCATGCCAACCAAAAGGAGATGTCACAGCTGTGCAAACAGATCCCTTAGTCACCGATTCCCCTATAAACATAAACCAACGATAGATGACCCCAATCTTTGGTTTTGGAAAATGGTTTCCAGAGATAGGAGAGGGTTTTCTTTAACATAAAAACAAACCCAAAAATGTGCAATTTTCAAATGTAGCATGGTAGCATTGTGGGTGAGCATTAAGGTACAGCCCCCTGGTGCAAGCACCAAGCCATGACTGAATCCTAGGGTGACATCACATCGTGAAGCTTTTTTGGCAGACTGTTTTAGTTGGGTGGGTTGCCATTGCCTTCCCAAGTCAGTAAAATGAGTACCCAGCTTGCTGGGCACTCATTTTACTGACCTCAGAAGGATGAAAGGCTGAGTCAACCTTGAGCCAGCTACCTGAACCAAGCGGAGATTGAACCTGCAACCTTCAGGTCGTGAGTGAGAGCTTAGGACTGCTCAGTAATGGAATGAAACTGGAACTGCAACATTTTGGGTGCCCTGACCTCTTGTGTATATTTACCACATTTAGGTGCTGTTTCTATCGGTAACTCAGAATAAAGCCAATACAAGCTAACAGCAAAGATTGTTTAAAAAGAGCATCAAACTCATTACCAATTCTACTTTTGTCACATGCAAGTTATATGAAACGTACTGTCATATTTTAGATCCAGAATAACGACTAAAAGGATGAATGTCCCAAAAAAAATTGCTAAATATTCACACCCAAGCTAGAGTACTGTGCAAAAGTTTTAGGCAGGCATGGAAAAAATGCTGCAAAGCAATATTTTTTTTCAAAAACAGAAGAAGTCTGATTGGCTCCAAATTTATTCTGCAGAAGGACAACACCCCCAACCATCCAGACAAAGTCATTAAGAACTGTCTTCAGAATTACAAGGAGTCCTAGAAGTTATGATATGGCCCCACAAAGCCCTTATCTCAACGTCATCAAGTCTGTCTGTGATTACATGAAAAGACATAAGGATTTGACTAAGTTCACATCCACAGAAGATCTGCAGTTAGTTCACCAAGATGCCTGGAACAACCTCCCTTCCGAGTTCCTTCAAGAAATGTGTGCAAGTGTACCTTGAAGAATTGATGCCGTTTTGAAGGCAAAGGGTGGTCACACCCAATATTGATGTGATTCAGATTTCCCTTTTGTTCGTTCACTTTGCATTTTGTTAATTGACAAAAACAAAACTTTTAACACTTCTATTTTTGAAAGTATTTTTACAGCATTTTCCCCACATCTGCCTAAAACCTTTGCATGGTACGGTATATTCTACACCTGTACTTTGAACTGCAGGCTAAACATTACTGCATCACAGACTGAAAAACAAAGCTAGAAAACAGAACTACAAAAAGTTGGGAGCCACTTCCTGCTGTGTGGCTTGCTATCATAGTAGCCTTAAGTTATGGCCATATGTATTGGCTATAATGGGACATTCACATTAACAATATTACCAACATATTCAATGCCCAGAGTGGTGATAACTTATTGGCATAATAAGAGTGCTCAAACTGAAATGTCAATAGAAATGTCATGATTTTGTGTTTCATTACGTAGAATATGTTAACATTTTTTACTTGAATATGGTTCACAAAGTATAAAAGGTTGGGGACATCTGATATCAGGGCATAAGAACATTCTTGGGTAGAAGCCATCTCTAGAATGTGTCCCAGAGGAGAAAGTCAATGCCAAGGCAGAACCTGCTCTGAAGGACTCAGCTACAACATGCATTAGGGTGGCTTTACATGGGACCACTGGCGGGTGCTTAAGAGCCCAACAGCCGTCCCAATGATTAATGTGTTCCTGTGCTTTCACGTATGAGTAACAGTTGCTCAGTGAATGGAGACGGAGCACACTGGAGATCTCTTCCAGCCACCGAAAGCCATTCATAGGTGAACAACTGCCTGTTTACACGGGCCAATAGTCATTTGGTTTTTAAGGCTCGTTTACACATGCGCTGTGGGCAAAGATGGTGGCTATACTGCACTAAAGTCCGTATGAACTGGTTAATTTTTTCTACTTGAAGTAGCTCCTTCACACGATCCGAGGTGTGTGCTTTTCAGCTCCCATAGGAGTCTATGTAAAGCACGCACCAAAAATAGGTCAGGTCCTTTCTTTGTGCACACCACAGAGCTTAGATGTGACCTGCAGTCGCATGTCCTATCTTTATTAGGTGCGCAAATGTAGTGTGACCAAACAACCGTTCATGTGAATGCTTCTATAGGAATCCATTGGTTCCTATAGAAGTGTGTTCTGTGCGCGCCTTTAATATGCGCAGACAGAGCTTGTGTGAATGAGGCCTTAAGGTGAACTAAAAACCAAGTGACTCCAACAAGTGAGCAATTCTCGGTCACTTGCCCCGTTGGGTCCCGCATTTACATGGGACGATGGTCACCCATAAATCGCTCTTTTGAGCGATTACTCAGACAACTATTGCCCAATGTTAAGTCACTCTGACATATTATTTTAAATGGGTGTCATATACCTCCAAAGGATGCTTCCAATGGAGGCCACGGTATGCAGTGATTTCTGTTGCACATTGATTGCCATGTGAAAGAAAGTATGCCGCGCAGTATATATTTTTTCACTGGATGCCTCTGTATGGAATAGCACAGCAGACTGCGCTATCCCATATAGCACAAAAAAGGTATACCAGCTCAACAAGGTCCAAAGAACAGTCTTTCTCATCTGTATCATTGGAGGACACAATGTTCTGCTATGTCCTGACGTTCAACTAGGTCGCCTGCTAGAGGGCCCCCAGCTCTTTTAAGTTTCACCCCTCTTTCTGATGGTGCTGATGTCACGTCCAGCTCACCCAGTCTACTTATCTCTCTTCTAAGCAGGAGGCGCTTTTGGGTGGAAGTTTCTTTGTCATCAAAAGAAGGTCATTATCGTCCTGTTGCATCTTACCTCACTGCATGTGGTATCTTGGCCTAGTGTTAATGAAGACTAGTCCCTTGGGACAGGCCAGTCACAAATGGGCTCGGTTGTAATTCGCAAATCTACCACTCTCTAGTGGCATTCTTCAGGCGCATTTGCTCTCTCCTGGTGCTCCCATCAACACTAGTGGATCCTTGGGTTTCCGAGGTAGGCTTCTCGCACTGGCGCCGCTTCGTGGCAGTGCAGGGTTACCGTACCAGAAACATCATATGTTCAGGCTGAGTTACCCATTTCTTGGACAGTGGATGCCGAGTTGGAAGCTCCTCGTCAGGAGCCTTTTTCTCAGTGTGTGTGTGTGGGGGGGGGGGGGGGGGGGGTCAAAGCTGTGTCCCCCAATGAACATGACGAGAAAGAGATTATGGTAAGATCTTACAAAAATCTAGTTTTTAGCCTTCATTGAGCAAATGGGGCTTATGCCTAAGTTTTATGTGCCGGAAGCTGTCCTGGCACAAGTTATAAACGGACACTGCAAACACAGTGTGAATCCATCCTAGTACTATATTTCTCTTTAACCCATTCCCGCTGCAGGGCGTAAGTTTACGTCCTGGCAGCCTGGTACTTCCCGCAACAGGGCGTAAACTTACGTCCTGGAGATAGCGCGGGATCACATATGATACAGCGCTATCCCGCAGCGGGAGTCGGCTGTCACTCACAGCCGGCGTCTCGCTGCAACAGCGGGGGGACATCAGAGATGCGCCCGCCACTGTTAACCCCTTCCCTGCCGCGATCTAAGTAGATCGCGGCAGGGAAAGAGTTCACAGCGGGAGCGCGGCTCCCTCTGTGTCTCCGGCCGGAACTCGCGATGTCATCGCGAGAGCCCGGCCTGTCACCATGGCAACAGGACGCCAGACACTGGCGTCCTGTATTGCCTATGCCTGAGATCGCTGTATGAGCGATAAGGCATGGGAGAGCAGTAGCTCTGCCATGCCTTATGACAGCGATCATCAGGGCAGTGGTTAAAGTCCCTCAGAGGGACACAAACAGTGTAAAAAAAACAAAGATTTAAAAAATGAATTAAAAAAAATGTAAAAAAAAGAGTAAAAAAACCATTTTTTATGCTTTTTCTCAGATTAGCATAAAAAAAGGTAAAAAAAAAATAAAACCCCACATATTTGGTATTGTCGCGTCCGTAACGATGCGTACAATAAGTTGCACATGCTTTTGACTGTGCACGGAAAAAAACGCTAAAAAAAAAAGCTAAAAAACTGAGGCAAAATGCTCATTTTTAGCGTTTTGCCTCACTAAAAACGCAATAAAAGTGATCAAAAAAGCCGCATGTATGCCAAAATGGTACCAATAAAATCTACAGCTCATCTCGCAAAAAATAAGCCCTCATAGAGCTCTGTACATCAAAAAATAAAAAAGTTACGGGACTTTGAATGCAGCAATTTAGAATAGAAAAAAGATTTCCAAAAAAAAGGGTTTTTATTGCAGAAAAGTGGGAAAACCTAAAAAAAATGTTAGAATTTTGGTATCGTTGTAACCGTACCGGTCTGCAGAAAAAATGGAAAGTCTCATTTATGCTGCATGATTAACGGTGTAAAAAAAAAATAAAAAAATCTATAGCAGAATTGATGCGTTTTCTCTCTCTGCTATCATTAAAAAAAAAAAAATAAATTGTTACAATATAGTCTATGTACCCAAAATTGGCATTGATAAAAACTACAGTTCGCCACGCAAAACACAAGCCCTCATACGGCCGCGTCGACGGAAAAATAAAAAAGTTATGGCTTTTGATAAACGGAGAAGAAAATCCGCCAAAAATTGTTGCGTCCTTAAGCCCAAAATAGGCCATGTCATGAAGGGGTTAAGTAGCTGCCACAGCTTCCTCCAGCTATAGCAGTGGATTGCCTGAGGTTCCAGCGGTTGTACCCCACCATTCAGTTGACTGCCAGTAATTCCTAATACTAGAAAAGACTGTCCAGATGGGACAACCCTTTAAGGTTTTCTTCACAGCAGGGACACCTACTTCAACATGACCAGAGAATTTATGTTGATGGAATCTTAATTTGTTACACACCAGTGAAAAGTATATGGTTAATACTATGTCTCTGTAATACGCAGCGGTCTTCTACACAAGCTGTACAAAAAGCAAGAAAAAAAAAAGGTGATGACCGTTTTCTAATTTTTCTTCTTTTTCTTTTTAGTAAATAAGTTTTATGGTGACAATCTTATTTCTTTTTAATCATAATCGCTTGTAACAAGCAATGCATTGTTCTAAAAAGGATTATTACTGATGATTCATTCACAGGATTGAAAAGGTATCTCAATGAGTCATGTAATGGGCAGTAATCACAGTACATACTTGAAAGCAATGATGTTGGGGTGCTTCAATTTCCTCAGGTGCTTAATATCAGTCTCTTTTTGTTCTCTCACTTTCTTGATTGCAACTTCTTCTCCTCGAAACTTCCCCAGGAAAACTGCTCCTTGTGCCCCACTGCCCAGCCACTGCAGCTCCGAAATCTCCTCGAATGGAACTTCCCAAGTGTCTGAGAAGTAAGGAAAGGATTAGAAAGGTACATATAAGTCTACGGGCCATCTTTGATATTTCAACAGAGGATGGAACTGTACAAAATAATGCTATGGTCTGTAATGAAGGTCTAAGGATGCCCATACATTTTAGATTCAACTGTCAGATGAATGCGCTTTTGGCTAACAGCTACTTATCTTGCCAACAACCCCAAGTATGCATGTGTTGTGAATCCAAAGAGGGGAGAAAGCTGCTGCCAGACAACTTGAGAAATAAGCCATTGCCAGGGTTAGGGAGTTGGAGTCCAATTGCCTGATCCTTATCTCCCCGGACAACTGCTGTCACTAAACATTCAGGAGGTCTCTATATGCTTTAGATGGCCAAGTGGTCCTTTGAGCAGACTTGGCCAATCTAGATCTAAGGGTACTTTTACTTGGGATGACTGTCAAACACATAGGCACCTGACAGCCGTCCGAATGATTATTGCTCACTGAATGAAGGCAAAGCATTCTGGAGATCACTTCCGGCCACCCGCCTCCATTTAGAGTAAACAGACAGTCATTCATAAATGAACAACTGCCTGTTTACATGGGCCGACGGTAGCTTACTATCTAGGTGAGCTAAAAACCAAGCCACTCCAACAAGTGAACGATTCTAACTCATTTGCTCTGTCACGACTGTGTTTACACAGGATGACAGTTGCATGTAATCACTCTTTTGAGCGATCACTTGGGAGACTATCGGCCTGTGTAAAAGTACCGATATTCTTCTCTAATTATAAATTACCGGGTGAACAGAAGGGTATCTAACCATACTAGAGTGCAACCAATCCAGAGATGTTTAATGCTTTTACTGTCTAGGGAGTAGCAAACAGCTGCTAACTATATATATATATATTTCACCTCCTCTCTAATGATCAACACCCACATGTCTGTCATTGCAGGCAGAATCCCCTTGACAGTAGAGTATATTACCAGCTTCTGTGTCCTTGACCCTACTCCCACCTTTCCAGCCTAGGCTCCCCCCCCCCCCCCCCATGACTATAAGACATGGACACAGACTGACACACAAGCTCCTCACTCGCTAGTAAACAATAAGGGCTATAATCCGTGTCCTACTGCAGACAATAGTCAGTGGAGGGGAGGGGGTCAGCCATCTGCTCAGCGACATCAGGAAAGATGGAGAAACTTCAATGCATCTCTCTAATCAGAAAAATACACAGATTTATGCCACAATGGGTACTTATTTTTGTATTTTGCTGACGCACTCTCGGATGGTATGGTTCAGGCAGATGCTGACATCAATATTTGTTTCTCTATTTGAACATTTGGCATGCATTATAATACAGCTGCAACCTTCCCCTAAGCCATTTGCATATGGACCCTGAGCTGCTGATATCTGTAGTACTCTACAGCAGCTCTTATATGTATGTGACATGTCAAAAGAACCAAAAACCTGACAACCCCTTCCCTACTATGGCATAAAAACATGGCCAATAACCTAAGTGGTTAAAAACATATACACACAACCCTTACTTCTTATATGGATGCAATCGGCAAAAAAATGGGGCTCCGTTGGCTTATAACGGGTTCCATCTGGGTCCCATCGCTTTTCCTTTCTTTTGACAACAAAAATAGCATTGCCAAAAGTGACTAAGGCTTTTGAAGTCAATGTGAACAAAGCCTAAGATATACAGTATCAACAGGAGTATAAATATACCGGTACTGTATATATGGCATTAAGAGACACCATTGGAGGTTCTATTAACTTGAATGGCATTTCTATTCTGGTTGTAAAAATGAAGGAATCACAGATGGAACCACGAGTTTCTGTTTGGATCCACTGTACAATGAATCCAACACAGTATCATGACACCAGCCTTAAAGGGAGTGTCAGCAAACCTGCTAACAGACACCTTCTTTTACTACAGACTTGCTGTGGATTTCGTCCTTAGCAAATAATCCGTATGCAAGATATGTGGATTTTGCCATGCAAGAATCTTCCACCACGTATGAAGACACCCCAATGAGCCATCCTGTCGCAATGGTTCAGATGAGGTCTACTTCCACTCATGCAGTAAGTATATAAGGGTCAAGTGTGGGGTGACGCATAGAGGAAGTGTATAAAATCATAGCAAGTCATTGGCCCCATATTACAGATCTGCACCACACCGATCTAGAACTCAAAGCAGAATACTGTATATAGGGTTATGGTAGAGGAAATAAGTATTGCATATAAGTGTGTGGCACTTTTATATCAGATACAAAATGCTGGACTGCACTACTTCTTGTCATTACAAATTCTCAATTTTCTACAACATTGGAATATTTTTACCATTGCATTTTTTACCTTGCTGTTGGAGTTTATAATCCGTCGAATACGCCTTTCCTATCATATTCCATACAGGCCTCAGACAGCCGAAAAGTCCCTCCAAGAATCCTCCATTTCCACTCCCAGAGCGACTAAAATGTATCTTGATGTCTTCGGTACCACTGTTACTGCCTCCATCTCCTGAGTGACTGCTGCCTGGAGGTGCAATATTCTCGACTTCATCTTGGTCCCTCAGCTGCAAGACACTATTCTCAAACTGATCTCTTGAGTCCTCACTGATGGAGGTCAGGACCGCTGCAGTGACTGGGCTGTTGGCATTGTCCAAGTTATCACACTTCTCCTGAGTCTCCGGAGACTGATGGTGACCAGATGTGGTGTGATCACCATATCCCACTATGTACTCCTTATCTTCTCGTATCGTATCAACAATAAGATTTGGAGAAGTTGACCAACTCAATGGATCGTGCGGACTGGCCATGGTACCATTGATGTGCATGGGGTAGCCAACCCCAAGACACCGGATCTTGAGGTGGTTTGTTCAGCTCAGCCTTAGAACTGGAAGCAGCTCACATGGACCTGTAATGGATCACATGAATAGAATATTAAGTACATAATATTTCTCTGTGTAAACACAAACTGCAAATAACGATACTCCTAATTATACCACACATCAGAATGCCAAATCCTTTGAACTTCAAGTCAATAAAAACGCTATTGCATGTCTCATCACCTCCCGCCTAGACTACTGCAACATCCTTGTCTGTGACCTCCCATCTAACTCTCCTGCACCCTCCAACTCTGCCGTCTAGTTTATCCACCTTTCCCTCTCCTCTCTGTAAGCAGTCTTCTCTCCCTTTTTATCAGTCTGTCATTCATTTAGTTCATGTTTAGTACTTAAAAAAAAAAATCTTATGCAATATACTTAAATAGTCGATGGTTGAAAACTTTTAATTTCATCCAGGGATTAGGCTGACTGCCATTAGGGAGTTGGGAAAGAATTTTCCCCCGAAAGGGCTAATTGGCTGCTGCCTCTTGGGGTTTTTTGCCTTCCTCTGGATCAACAAGGAGGTTAAACAGGTTGAACTAGATGGACATTGTCTTCATTCAGCCTTACATACTATGTTACTAACTGGAATAATCCTTGAAAATCGGCTGAGCTACGCCATTTTCATAACCTGCATATAAGTCAACAAGAGTTATGCAACTTGGCACAGCAAGCTACTATGTCCTGCAGCTCTAGAGCTATGGAAACAGGGTACTTTGCTGTATCACGCTGTTTGCATCACTCCCATTCCCATTGACTTCTATGGGAGTTATGAAAACTGTGCAGCACATAACGCTTGGCTATTTTCGTCCTCCCAACCAGGGTGGCTGGGGAAGCTGGGGGGGGGGTCTTAACTCAAGGTCAGTTTGGCTCCCAGAAATGGGAAATGAACCTGCGAATATGTCATAACATTTAAAATGGGAATACCCCTTTTAATAGAGCTTTACAATAAATAAAAATTACTGTTTAGGCTGATATCATGCATCAGCGATGTCAACTGCACATAATCTGCAACATATCTGAGAACGTTATGCATCAGCGATGTCAACTGCACATAATCTGCAGCATATCTGAGAACATGCTGCAAAACAGCTTAACTGTTTGTTGCAACGTGAACTCGAGAAAAGTCTGCATGATGTCCATCATATACAATATGTACACACGTACGTACACTTATTTTGTCACATATTCTGTTCATTGCTAATCATACAATACTTACATGACGCCTTATGTTGCCGGATATAAATATTTCCCTTCCATGGTCACTTTTTTCTGTCTAGGAACGGGTTAAACTATAGAAGTGCTTGACTGCACTGACAGACAAGCCAATTAGATAAGTAAATAATAACGGATATGACTATAGGTGGTGTCTGCAGACTCTGCCCATGCCCTGTGCGGTGCTCACATTCAATTACCCATAATGCACTGTACAGGAATTAACAGAGCGTGATTATATCAGAGCAGAACCCCTGGTGACAGCTGCCTACCACGGCCTATCCTTGGGTGGAATAAACCCATTCAACTCGAAGTTCATTAGAGATGTTCTGCAGGTTTATGGGAATGTGAAGACAACCCTGCTTAATGACATACCCCGCAGTTCAGCGGCCGCGCTCCATGTTCTGACATATCTAGGCTTTTAGCAATGTCTTTAATCATTTTGCAAATGAACATTTTAAAGCGGGAGAAGAATGAAAATCATCCAGTCTAGTAATAAAGAATAACTGAATACAATGTAACAGCACTGGACGACCCTAATATGTTGTATGTATCAGCACAATGTAGCCTACATTATTGTGTATACCTAGGTAATGATAGACCCCTCTGTGTCCTTATCTGTTAAATTGTATCTGATTTTTTACAGTGCATTCAGATGGATTGATTACCCTTCACAAAATCGTTCAAATGAAAGCGAGTGATAATCATTCAGTTTAAACATGAGCCAAAGATGAACAGGAATCATGAGGTTCTCATTTTAAAAACCAGCGCCGGCTCAATCACTTGTCGGGCAATTTAAATACTGATCGTTCAGTGTTTCACAAAGAAGTGGAAAATGTGATTGTCCCCAACAAGAGAAATCAAGTAATCTTGTAGATATGATACCTTTTAATGGCTAACAAAAATACATGATGTTATTGCGAGCTTTCAAACCTCTCATCGGCCTTCCTCAGGCATAATGAAATAGATCCGAAGAGGCATGCATATATATACACATACTTATGACAAGGCACAAACATGGATGTGATTAATTTGCACTTGAAAGGAAATTACAACATTATGAGTAGAGAATAGAGATGAGCGAGTGTACTCGCTAAAGCAAACTACTCGAGCGAGTAGTGCCTTATGCGAGTACCTGCCCGCTCGTCTCTAATGATTCAGTGACCTGTACAGGTAGACTTTAATTTTCCGGGATAATATTTGACTGGTTTGTTTTACGGTTTTCCACCCAATTTAGAAGAGTGTTGGCATGTACTGTCTGATCAGCAGTTCCGTTTTTTTTGTGTAAATATCTGTACACTTCAACATCTTGTAGGGCAGCCAAATCAAACAGCATGTGACAGGGACCAGGTAGTGTGAAGAGACCAGGACTTATGTCACATGGAGGGAGTCAAAGTACAACCCAGGATCCATGGTATCACATTCTTGTGTACTGAGAAAACATTACTGGCTGTACAAATAAAGGCAATGCTTTCTGGACACGTGGAGAAATTGCTTGTGCTGTATATACCAAATTAATAACTAGAGTGCAAACAGGGTGATAGATTTTTCAGATGCACCATATACCGGTGTGTGTGTGTGTTGGTGTGTGGGGGGGGGACCCCCCCCAAAAAGGATCTTCTTCTGGTAGGCGGATGTTATTAGTTGTAGGTCTGCAGACCCTTTGTGAATCAGATGTTGTTGGGGTTGTGTTCGGCTCCAGTAATGTTTTTTTGTTTCAACAAGTTGTTCAGTTTTTCACCTGTTTTGTGGTGGCTGATTCTTATGAACAACTTGCAGCGGTGCAATTTCATTTCCTTTTCCACTGCTCAAAGCACTTATAAAAAAAAAAAAACAGCACACGGAATGAGATCAGGTGAATACGGAGGTTGAAAAAAGGGCATCATGCGGTTTTTCGTTAAAAACAGCCTAAGGGCTTATTCACAGGAGCGTATATCGGCTGCAGATATACACTACCATCTGAGCTGTCTTCCTCCTTCCCTCCGCCTCACCGGCTTTCTGCCTCTCTCCTCCACTCTGGCTGTTTGCAATGGCAGGGGGTGGGATGGGATGCGGAAATACCAAGTTTAGTTTTTATTATACTGTACATGTGGGGAAATATTTTTAAATTAAAAAACAAACAAAAAACATTTAAATACCCTTTTCTAATAATTAATACAACTTTTTATAACTGATTTTCACATTTTTGATCGTTCGCGCTGCATAATGTAATACCATAGTATTACTTGATACTGCAATCTGACAGGCATTCTATCAAGCCCCGCCACAGGTATGGCTTGATAGACAATTAGCTATGGCAGCGCTGGAAGCCTTCATATGGGTCCAGGCTCCCATGGCAATTAAACGGCACCCGGCGATCTCATCACAGGGGGGCAGATCAGGACCCTGCAAAAGTGATTGGAGTATTTACAGTGTAAACAGCCGGCGGGAGGTTGGTTAGGAGAAACGGCTGGCACTGGCATAGTATGGAGTGGGATTGACTCCCGATCCACCTCCATACACACCCTGAACACACAGAACGTAACTGTACATCTTGTGTCATTAAGGGGTTAACACGTTAAAATAACTTTCTGTGCTACAGTTTTTTTTACCCTTCGAATGACTTTACATTGGGTTTGGTTGTGTTAAGAGAACAATAGCTTTTCAATGGCTTAAAATAGAATAACTTTCTGCAACAAGTTATCACAGACAAGCTGAGCTCTGCTACATTTGTATACCCCTCCCTTGTAGAGGAGCTTATGTACAAGTACCATCTTTCCTAGAAGGATTTGCTTAAAAGTTTTTTTAATTCGTATAGATTATAATGAGGCTTGGAAAGCATATTTATGTGCCTCTGTAGACAATGATAATTACCATCAGAGAATGTTCACGTTAGCACGATTACCTCCAAGACCAACTGCTTGTCATTTATACCTATTAATGTCACTATCAGAATCTGTCCTTTCGGTAGCAGAGGTGTTCAGTTCTATAGGAATGTTAGAAATTCTGCATTTTTCAACAATGCCTTGCAAATCAGTTAGTAGATCGGGGCTGCTTTATGAAAGCCTGTCTAGATTTCATTGAATATAGTCTGCCAAAAATGGCAGTTTGTAGCATGCGATGGACTTTCAAGACAACAGTGGGCAATTTAATATAGCTTGTAGCCATACAGAACACTTTTGGTATAGAAGGATTTTTCTGAGAACGTTATTAGCAGAAAACTAAGCAATTTCATAATGAATTCTTGAGATGATCAAAAGGTAAAACTGCAGAAGTAAAAGTACAGTAAGAATAAAAGTCCTAGAACCGGCTATTAACAGCCTTTTAAGTAATTTGCAGTTTTTTTTAGCATAAGAATACTCTTTTTAACATTTTTTGCTTCCATGTTCCCCTCTTGATGCCTCAGCTAATCTGTGATGTTGGGGGTGTGCCTTGAGCAGAATCAGTCTCCTAACCCCTCTGGCAGCAAATATAGTCTTTTCTTACTTCTTCCATTGCTATACAACCATCCTACTGTAATTCCGAGGCTCTGATCCTTTCCTAGAAGCAGAGAAGAAAGTGATTTCCTTTGACTGCTTTGTAGTGAATAGAGGATCTCTATGCAGAAATCTGGCTGTGGGTAGAGTGACTGATCATGGCGTCCACAAGCATTCAGCTCATTAGGCGGACGTGCAAATTGCTACAGTGATCCAGACTTAAAAAACCTACCCAAGAGCCCAAAATTTTAGGAACCAAATACATTTTTTGTTGCCAAATTATTATAGAAAGTTATAACACAAAACTTATTGTGTAAATTGCCACGCATCACCCCCCCCCTGGTCCCTGTATAATAATTACATTCTGTGCCTGCCAGCAGTAAATGACATCCAGTCCCCCCCACATAATATAATAACATCCAGCCCACCTTCCCCCAAAGTATAACTACTTTCAAAAGCTCCAAAGTAACAAGCCAACAAGAGGCAGCTATGCTCATCTCTGCCCCTCCCCTAGTCCATGGACAGGCCACTCATCTCCCTCCTCACTATGCATATGCACACTGCCTGTCCCTCCCCAGTCCACATAAATGCCATTTATCTAAAATTCTCAAGGTTCATAGTCAAACTGTTTTTTTCCCCACCCAGTAACTACTGTAAAAGATGTACTGGCAGCTTGAGTCAAAGAGAGCAGAGGAAACAGCCCTTACTTCATAGCTTCACACAGCACAGTGGCAGTATAGGTAGTACTCAAATGGTGACAACATTTTAAAAATCTTGTTGCCATTTGCAAAATCTTACATACATTGTTGACCATTCTGGTCGCCATCTGGAGCTCTGTGCTATCCACACTAAGCAGCAGGTAGCACCTTGCTATGTAATTAAATATCCTAACTTCCCTGGATCATTTTTTAACAGCATGGAAATGCTAAACATTGATTTAATATGATATTTAATGCTGGACAACACCTGTAGCAATAAACCTATGTTGTTCCTATGTAGCTTACTGTCAAGCGTAGACTTTGTAGCAGATCTTTCTGCATTGTTATCTGTTCTAGTCTTCTCTTTTCTTAGAGACAGTTTCTTAGACGTTGCCAAATACACACTGCTGGTAATACTTGGCATGTGTTCATATTCAGCATTTCCCTGCGTGTGCCATGCCTGCATCCGGCTGATAAATGGGGAGGTGTTCTTTAATGTACACAAACACAACATATCACCTGGGCAGCAGGTAAACAAACACAGGAATAAAAGCCGGGAAATAGTTCTTCTCTGAGTTGTACTGTTTGCAGGCAGTTTCTGCTGACCTAGGAGCTCCAAAACAAATCCTCCCAACAAGTAAACCTGCAGGCGTCCCTGTACTGTGCTTGAGTTCGAGGACTGGTCACCAACCAGTGGCTCAACATGGTCCGGAGATATGACCATATGTACTGACAATTCACATTATTGTAGCCATATCCTAACTTCAAAGAGTACCAATTCTGATGGCACAACTGTATTCCCTTACATTAACCCTTTCCAATCCACTGTCTAACATCTGAAGACATTAAAATTTAAGGCTGTACAGCTCCGATGTTGGAAGACGTCCGTTGGGGTTCTCTTACTGTATATTGCCAGCCTCTCTGCTTTCAGAGCCTATTGAAACGTATCACCTTATGCAGTACTGGCTTTAGCCAGCATATAGCGCCGTTGTATAACAGGAGAAAAGGAGTAAGCCCCCTAGGAAAACCAGGATACAAATTGAATTGGAAAGGGTTAAGGGTGGTTACACATCTGCGTCGGAACCTCCAGCCGGAGGTTCTGTCTGATGCGGCTGAAAATACCAGAAGAAAAGGCACTGCATGCAGCGCTTATTCTTTCGTCGAGGAGCCGGGCAGCTGGCCGGAAAGCAGGCAGCCCCCATTATAATCAATGAGGTCTGCCCAATGCGGTTTGATTCCGTCCAGAGACTGAACTGTCCAGCCACGGGGATTCCCCTTCCCTGCTCCCCAAGTGGAGCAAGAAATTGGAAACCCCAGCGCAAATACGAAAGCACTCCAAGTTGCCATAGTGGGATCTTTTGCAGCATGATGTCTGTCATGGCCAAAGTTACAGTGTAGCCCCAACCTAATAGTTTCTCTCCACTATTTTTAGTTGAATCATCACTCAAAGCTGAATGTTGCTCACAAGGTACAAAAAGTTTGGGACCTCCTATTTAGAGCTATATGGAAGCTATATGAGAGCAAAGTATATGAGAAATTAGTACTTTGTATATGGTCTATGAACTAGTGGCATTGCCACTGTGCACAAAGTAACGTAGAATATTGTTCTCAAGTATTATATTAGAGCGCCATTGTTTTTGTAATGTTGTCTCATCTTCTGAAAGAACTCCCATATAGCACTCAACTTTTAGAAATGGAAAAAGTAAAGATATAGCCAAATTAGTGTCCAATAACAGTGTCAAACATGGGCAAAACAAGCTCTTGGTGCCCCGGACAGGGCTGACAATCATTCATTTATTGCTTCTTGTCACACTCCTCCACCAATCCATAGCTTTCCTATTTTATAGTACATACTGTTTATTCCCCTCCACCCCATCCCCTGCACATGTAGGCAGTCCTCGGTACAGGCTGGCATATCTGTAGTAAGGTCTGCCAGGTCCTGCAGCTAATCTCCTGGCTCCATCTCTTCCATCACGGACATATTTATATACTACTATCCAATGCTTGCGCTCTTCGACCAGGAAAGTGCCGATTGCTTATATAGTGGATGTCAGTCGCAAGTCTATTCCTACATGGATTTACTTAGGGCCCACTCACAGGAGCATAGCTTGGCTACATACTAGAACATGTTCACACTAATGCATTCGCACATGCAATACGCAGTGAATAGATTTGATTTACATGTGCGCTTTTTCATATGTGTTCACACGCATTTTGGTCGCACAAGAAAAAAAAAACCCTGCAGCATATCCTATTTTTGTGTGTATTACGCACCAATTACCCCATATTAATTGTCAACTGAAATTAAAGGGAGCATGCTTCGGTGTTTTTTTTTTAAATATGCAAATACGCAAAGCTTGCTTGCACAAAAATGACAAATATGTACAGACGTGCGCAAAATCTCAACGCTCATCACGCAGCACGAATGCACACCTAAATACGCTTATGCCCATGTGAAGCCGGACTTGCTGGTTTTTTTTCACAAGCCCAATGTAAATCAATGGGGTTTCAGTAGTGTGTATTACACACGTAATACCCAGCCGAAATACACTTGTGTGAGTGAGCCCAAGGCTGGCTTAACACAGGCATATGCACAATTGCACACGCCTCGCCGCAATGTATTTGCTCACTGAACGAGGCTTATTTCCGTGCGCATCGACGTATTTGACTGTACTTTTTTTGTCCGCAGGGCATGTTCATTTGCGATTAGGACAGAAAGATGCACCAATTGAAATGGCTAATTCCTCTAAGCAAGAGGATTTTTTTAGAGCGGAATTACACAGTATTTCACGCATCTCGTTGCGGCGAGGCGTGTGCATTTGCACTCTCCCAATTGATGTCTCTGTGCACCTTTAGTGCGCAAATATGCAGAAAAAAAAAACATGTTTTTTTAACGCAGCCCAAATACACATGCAAAATACGGAAATGTGGAAAACGCATCGAAATGTGTGAAGACGTCCTTACTGATGCACCCAGGAATCTACAGCATTATCCGCTACTCAGCCCATTTTACTTGTACAAGGAAATTTAGGGGAAAAGTGTTGTCTTCAAAAAAGAAAAAACGAGATCTACAAACTGTGCCTTTTTCCAGTTATGCCTTAAGCATCTATTCCTCACCCCAACCATGGTATCAGACACAGCTGTCCCCTCATAGTGCCATCTCAAATGTCTGCTAATGCTGCCAGCTGTAATAGTGCCCATAACAGGACAAGCTTCTTCCCCACTGCCTCTCTCCGGCTGATGCAGAACTACATGTGAGCAGCTTACTTCAGGGCAAACTGTCCCTACCATGACAAGACAGTAATGTTATTAGATTGAAAGGGTTAAAAGAGAGCAAACAAGAGGTCATCCCATAGACAAATCCCGTTTCAATCACATTTGTTATGACGGTATCTTATTTTTGCAACTGTGATATTTCCTGGGGCATTTTTGTGTGCTACCTGGTACAGAGATGGAGCTAGGCTGGCAATGTGCCCATAATATATAGCAAATAAACCATCCTCAGAAATGCGCCAATATAAACCGTAACAGGCAGGTTAAGGAGAACTGATTACTGGGGGCATCACTGCAACCATTAGACTTCACTTCACTTACCTCCACAGTGCTGTTGGTTCCTAGAGATCATGTATGAGCCTCAATAATAGCATATCCCTGTCTTATACTATAGGTGTAGTGTATGTGGTGCATTTACACTATCCTTTCAAAAGTAATTGGACACATGAGAAAGAATCAAAAGTAGCATTTTTTTTCCATATGTTAATACTTAGTGGTACTCAGATACTCTCCGTGGTATACTTTCTAACGTCTGATACATTTCACTTGGTATTTCCCTCTATTCATCCTGCAAACATCTTGTGAGTTTTCTCAAAGGCAATGCATCAGCCCATCTACAACTATGCAAGGAGTGTCATTGTATGGAGTGATGAATCACACTACTCTATCTTCAAATCATATGGGTGAATCTGGGTACGGAGGACGCCTGGGGAACGAACGCCTTTTACCTGAGTGTGTTGTGCCAACAATTAAATATGGCAGAGGTTTTGTTATGTTCTGGAAATGTTTTACATGGCATGATCTCGGTCTGTTGGTTGTAGTGGCAAGAACCATGAACACGGAGGTGTACCTTGAACTTCTAGACAATAATGTGCGGCTGGCAATGGTCAGCAATACTTCTAATAAGACAACGTGCCTTGTCACAAATCCAATGCTGTTTTATGACTGTTTAAAGATATAGATGTTCCACAATTGGACCGGAGTCCCAACTTGAACCCTATTGAATATGTTTTGGACAAAATGGAACATCTGGGTAAGAAATACAAACCGCGTCTATTTTCTTTGGGAGAACTCAACAGACGTTTACAGGATGAATTAAGGGAAATACCAGCTGAAGTGTATCAGACGTCAGTAGAAAGTATGCCATGGAGAGTATCTGATGTCATTAGGGCCAAAAGGAGCCCCACTTAGTATTAACAGATGTAAATAAATGCTACTTTTGATTCTTGCTCATTTGTCCAATGACTTTTGATAGGATAGTATATGCATACCATTACACCAAGTCTTATTTCGCTTTTATGCTACCATTTACAATGGGAACACCAAATTATTATACATCAATCTCATCATTTTAGATCCTCTAAATCAGCAGTAGTAAAATATTGCTATGCGACCCCAGTGAATTCTAGTTGTGCCCTGTTTGGCTCCTCCTGCCCGCCGTTACAGAAGCATGTCCAACATGACCGGTTCACTTTAAAATCTTGTCTGTTTTTATGCCAACTGAAGATGATGGTTTCATTGAAGGTATATTTCCATGGTGAAGTCCTTCTCACTGCTTGTGTACGCAGCATGGATCTTGGCATACCTGCTCCTATACCAAACCCTGAGTTTCCCTCACAGTGGTTCGGAGTGCATAGTATGATTCTGAGAGCATGCTCTGAGCTCATAAGCACTAGTAATCCTTCAGAGAGCCACACTAAGAGGATTTGGTTCAGCCAGTGCCGGGAAGAACGGATTTCTAGACTCACGTTACCCTCGCTCTATTACTCCCCAGAGTAAATCCGACAAGCAGAAATTTGTGATTCAGGGAAATAAAAATACAGATACTACAGGGAAACGGATTAGTAAAACAAACACAAAAATATAAATTGGGCAAAGCAGCAAATCCACTAAAATCGCAACAGTGTGGATTAATGGAAGCACTGTAGGTGAGATGTAGCAGGAGAAATTTACTGGATACCAATCACTTTTACAGAAAGGAAACACTGGAAATGCCGTTTAGGGTTTTATCTAGAATTTAACATTCGCTTTTACATAACTGTTAAACAAAACCATAAAACATTGCTGTATTATTCTATAGTTCTGCACATAGAAGTCTTTTCTGTGGCCTTGGAAGAGAGAAGCAGAGTTGGACTTGTGAAAAATACATATAGGGGACATTTAAAACTTTTTACGGCAGTGGGGATTTGTGCAAAAATCTACAACTTTTCAGGTTTTTGTGCTGGCCTTGCAACTTTTGTAAAAAGTGGGCGGGGCTTTTGGGAGGGTGCATGGCTGCCCCACATCGACAGATTTATGTATAATTTAAACAATTTCTGTGTAGGGTTGCCCCTCTTATTGCATTAGGTGCATTGTTTGCCCGTCCCGGGTCTCCCACATCTCCAGTGTTGCATCTCAGTGTGTTTAGCTGTTTGTAGAAGCTGCAGTGCGTCCATTAAAGGGATGTTAAAGGCAGCCAATCACAGAGCTCAACGGTTGATTTCCAAGGTCTTTGATCAGCTGCAGCAGTCTGTGATGTCCCATTCACAGACTGCGGCTTCTTTCACACGAGCGCATATTGGCCAGCATTTTCATGGTAGCTTAGCTCCGCCCACATCCCGCCCCTTGTCCATAGTCATCAATGGGAGGATGCGGGGCAGGACAGTGCTTAGCTCCACCCCCTTTCATTGTACGGAACGAGCAGGGAGGAGAGGACAGATGAGCCTAATATAGCAGATGCCGGCTAGGTATTGGTGGAAGACAATTAGGGAGCATTTGCTGGCCCTTTAAAGAGAGAGGATGAGAGCTTGTGTGAGCCCTATGGGCAGAGATATGGGAGTGGACAGAGGCATAGGAGTGCAGTGCTCCATGTGACTGGCATCGGCCTGCAAGCCCATGAGCAGGAGCGATATTTTTTAGATACATTTCACTATATTGATACTGTGTTTCCCTGAAAATAAGACACTGTCTTATTTTAATTTTTGCCCCAAAAGAGGCACAGTGTCTTATTTTCAGTGGGCATCTTAATACTCACCTAGCAGGCGGTGTCTAGGTTCCTCACACTGGACTGTGGCGCTCCGGCAGTCTTCCACGTAGTTCTCGGAGCTTAGCTCCACCCACGTCCTGCCCCTTGTCTGCAGCCAGCAATGGGAGGAGGCGGAACAGGACAACGCTTAGCTCTGCCCCCTCCCATTACAAAGAACGAGCGGAGAGGAGAGGTGAGCCTGCACGGTGGGAGGAGAGCAGGGGGGGGGAGGGGGAGTTTAGCAGCCACGCTGCTAAACTCCCTCCTACCTCCGGCCGCTGTCATTGGCTCCCATAGGAACCCATGCAGTGGCAGACATATTCCAGCCCAGAAGATAGTTCAAGGACTATCTTTTAGGCCCGACGTAAAAATGCTTGGCGCTATTTTGGCCTTGCCGGGCGCTTTTATGTCTCAGTAATACGCCCATGTGATCTGTTGCATTGGAATCAGAAAACCCTCTTATTTACCCTGCAACACTTCCAAAGGGGAAATAGAGCATTGTATAACTTCTATTCCAATCAATGGTCTCTCCATATAATTGCATGAATTTGTCTGGTCCTCCAAAGCACAAGACACTATTT
Source organism: Eleutherodactylus coqui (assembly GCF_035609145.1). Taxonomy (NCBI): domain Eukaryota; kingdom Metazoa; phylum Chordata; class Amphibia; order Anura; family Eleutherodactylidae; genus Eleutherodactylus; species Eleutherodactylus coqui. Next base: position 60,086,972 of record NC_089844.1, on the reverse strand, counting down.
GTAGTCCCTCTAACTTACTTACTCTGGCTAACTGATAAAACAACAACCAGGTATTCAGAGAAACCATTGCAAGAAAATATAGTTAGATAAATGCTAAATACATTCTCTACTTTAGGTCTTTGTTTAATATAACTAGATCGGCTTGACCCCACAGCTGCTGTAAAACCACAAAACAGCAAGGAAAAATTAAGTTAACAGAATTTTTCAAGTATGTAGATTTATTTATGTTCACTGGGATTATCAGTACAATTCAAATTAGTCTTCACATGCTACAGAATAATAGATTTGGACTGTAATTAAAATTACTTGATTTCTTTGCTTCTTTCCAGTAACAACTGCTACTTTGTTAATAAACTTTTAAGCTACTTGCGTCTCCCCCTTGCCAACCACCACCAAATGACAAGAGGACTCTGGTCTCCTACTAGATTCATTATCTGTGAGACTTGCAAAAAAGCTAATATAACTATGTCTCTACTAAGGGTTTTTTGTCTAACTCAGTCCCATGGGTAACTGAGATGGCCTGGGATAAAGCATGGGATGAGTGCAATGCAGCTGGACCGGATCTCTCAAGCCAATTTGACTTAATTTCCTCCTGCCCTCTGCACAGGTCTCTGGGGATTCTGGCATCGGAGCAGCTGCCTACTTGCTTTGTATTGCACAGAGTTGATTCATGTGATTCAAATGTGTAGGTAGAAAGGACTCATAAGTCTAATCCGCATAAATGCTTGGAATATATTGAGGATTCCAAAATATGCATAGTAAAAATACTGGGTTATTATATATCAAGACTGATACAAGGAATCTCAATGTAGCAGGTGTTGCCACCACGGAGGTATTATTTAGTTCTGGTAACAGCTGGCTCGTTGGCTTTGCGCGTGTGATTCCTTTTCACAATGTTTATCAAGGTTCCCTAAATGTTCTTTGTAGAAGACCATAATTAGTGTAGGTTTGGAAATAATCTCTTGGGCAATAATTTCGAATTGGTGCAAGGGATAGTTATACTTCGAGTCCCCCCATAAGCAAACATATGTCTTGGTGAATCCCTCAAGTGTAACAATATTTGCTTAATTCAGCGTAGCTCTCGCATTCACATTTGATTAGTTCTTTAATTAGTAACTCAACAGAATAGCAAACTGAACATCATAAGAGGGAATCTACTAACAATGAAACATACAGATAAAGTTAATCTTGACTATGAAAACTATCTGCCTTAGGTTCTTAAGCCATTAAAAAGCTATTGTTATCTTAAGATAACAAAACCCATGCAAAGCTTTCGAAAGGGCAAAAGGGCACAGTTTATCTTAACATGTTAAGAGTCCATTTAAACTTTGCTACATCTGTAGGTTCATACTGAAACACCATTTTACTATTTACAGATGTACTGTAGCACTGCTAATGCATCTCCCATTAGCGGTTTATTGCGATAATGAAGCATGGCTTTGCACCACTAGCTATTTGCACAGTACTGCCACCATTCAAACTGATTAGCCGTGGCACCACTATGCAAATACCGTAGTGGCGCCTGCCAGTCTACACTCGATACGTAGCATGCCAACCGTCAAGGATGGCACTACTACATCTGTATATACAGATATAATCCACATATTATTTCAGTGAGTTTGCGAATACTTTGCTTTACTTATCTACTGTTCTTGAGATATTTCATTCAAATTCAGTTTTCTGCTGGTTGCTACTAATTAAGCTATGTGAATCCAGGTAAAAGGCAATATCCATACTTAATAGATAATTCATAAAAAACATATATTTCATAAAGTTTCAAAAGATAACATGCAAAAACTATTTCTCAGGCAGACTGATGTGGATGGGTCTTGCCACACATCGGTTTGGCTGTGGGCTGAGGTGGCAGCACCTGTGGAACCCTGGTTTTCATTTTTAACCCATCTAAATGGGATACTGGCATTGCTGTGGGGTCCCCAAGCCATTACACAGAGATAGTCCCTGCTATGTGCCTGCTGATGCTGCACTGGGCCAAGGAGCGGCACCTGTAGGTCTGAAGAGGGCATAGTCAGAAAACAAGCTGAAGTCAGGACTGGCAGCACAGGTGCATAAAAGAGGTCCAAGCTGAAAGTTAGGGAAGGCAGCAGCAGAGTCCAGAAACACAGAACTATGGTCAGAGAGCACATAAGTCAGTATGGTAAAAGACAGGCGTTGGGTCAAAACCAGGAAAACACAGAAAATGGGGCTTTATCACAACAACTATGAGACCAATTGCTTAGGCATCCTCTAAGTCTGGTTGGGGGAGGGGGGGGGGGCTAATATAGCAGATGCCAGCTAGGGATTGGTGGAGGACAGAATTAGGGAGCATGTGCTGGCCCTTTAAGAGAGAGGATGGGAGCTTGTGTGAGCCCTATGGGCAGAGACAACGGTGTGGGCAGAGACATAGGAGTGCAGTGCACCATGTGACTGGCGTCGACTTGCAACCCCATGAGCAGATGAGCAGCAGCGATATTATTTACATGCATTTCACTATATTGATACTGTGTTTCTCACGGTCTTATATTAATTTTTGCACCAAAAGAGGCACAGTGTCTTATTTTCGGTGGGTTTCGTAATACTCACCTAGCAGGCGGCGTCCAGGTTCCTCACGCTGGGCTGCGGCGCTCTGGCAGTCTTCCGTTTAGTCCTTGAATATCCAGCCTCCAGCAAGAGATGGCTGTGATTGGTTAAGGAATACTGCCTCAGCCAATCAGAGCCGACACTCGATCAACCAATCACAGCCATTCAATGATGTCATTCACTGAATGGCTGTGATTGGTTCATCGAGCGCTGGCTCTGATTGGCTGAGCCAAGGCACTCGTGATCTAATGACACCAATCTCTTGCTAAAGGCAGGGTATGCAAGCCCCGTTACCAGGAACAGAATGCTCTCTCAGCACTGAGAACCTCACGGAGGATTGTCGGAGCACAGCAGGCCAGCGTGAGGGACCTCAATGCCGCTTGCTAGGCGAGTAATATTTTTTTTAATGTAGATTAGAAAGGGCTTATTTTCAGGGGAGGGCTTATATTTCAAGGTGTTACCCTGCACATTGAACGGGGGGCGGCTGCTCCGCTTACACTGCTGGCTGCAGCATGTGGATAGATTTGTGCGGGTTACTGTTCTTCTTAGGGTTACATTATTAGATGTTAATGCTGGTATGTTATAGCGCAAAAATGGCAGCATTCACAGGTAATAATGTAACCCTAAGAAGAACAGTAACCCTCACCCTACGCCTGCAGGGCCGGCACAAATCAATCCACACACTGCTAGGACCTTCCAACCTTGACCCTATCGAGAGCTAGGGGCATCAAGATACAATAATACCCCAGCAACCTACCATACACTGAGGAGGGGTAAAGCCCCCAGAGTAGCCTTTCTGTACATGGTTATCTTTTCCTTATGGAGAAGACTCTGGCTTTGGCTTATATTCCCAGTCATTGCTACAAGGCCTCTTAAAAGGTCTGGCATTGACTTGCAGGAATAGTACCTTCTAATAGGTAGCTCTCTAGAGGCATTGTACCGTCTTCCATAAATATGAGCTTAACATGTATACAAATACATATCCTATGAAATGGACAATATCTGGTTGTTATATGGTTCATTGCAAAATGGTTTGCTAAAACAAGCAATTTCATAGCAGATCCATGGGATATTCTATGAAAGTCTACTTGTAGAACCCACACCCCTCCCAAGTTCTGACCCCCACTGCCCTCGACCTGGTTGAATGCGGTGGTCAAGGTTGGCTGGGCCGATGTTCCTCTTTGCAGCCAAGTTTGGGCAATATGGGAACACCCTATCAAAAGAGAACCTGTCAGGTCCCAAGCCCAATGCTTCCCAGACTGCCGGCACTACATTATAGTGACATGCACCCAGATTTCAACCTTTTGTCATTTATACTAATCCATTTTGGAAAACTTACATTTCAAAATCGGCAGCACGGGCAGAGAGGAGTCTGGTGTGGCTCATTCATATATTCACTGCTCCACATGCCCTTCTTTACCCTCTATTGCTGACTAAAAGTTTTCTCCTATAATGATAACTTTTTAACTATAGAACTAAGAAATTATTTGTCATGACTTGCAGCCATGTAGGATCAAGGCCATGGTGACGTCAGTCCCGACCCATGTGATCCACACACCGACGCATGCTCAGTGTCATTATGATGTTGAACGCCAACATGAGTACTTCTCTGCTGGTGTGTGGATGGATTGTTCCGCCAGGAGGCATGTGTCCCAACCAACGAATCAGCACGTCTATGCACATTCATTTTGGCTCCTCCTCATTGAGGATGCTGGTTACACTTCCAGTCTATTTGGCAGCTTCTGTCCTGCTCCACTGTGAGATAAGTCTGTTTGGTGTTAAGGAGATTTGCACTTGTATTTCATTTAGTTTATTACATGTTTAACATCAATACCAAACATATTGTTAATTATTTTAGCAGGACATCCTCTCTGTTTCCATCTAGGGAGAGTCAGGCTCGCCCCAGGTTCCTGACGTAGGATTGCCCTTATCAGGGCGAGTGCGCTGCTTTTACGTAGGGTCTCATCACATTACTAGGTATGGGTCAGATTTCCCATTGCCCCAGACTTTGGTTATAAATATTTTGTGTCCTGCACGGTAATGTATTATGTGTATATCCATCTTTTTAGGACACTAAATTGCATCCATTTTGGACAGGATTGATATTGGTTGTAGTTATGTGCATGTTGCTTGAATTATTAGTTGTGACCAATGGAGACTTGTTCTTTCATTCTCTTTACATTTTCCTTAATTTTTGTGGATTAAGCACTACTAGACTGTCATACTTATTTAGTACAGACATAACTGATATTTACAGTTAAATGAAACAGGAAATCATATAGGCCACAGAATAAACCTTACAATATATGACAGCTAGCATTACAATAGTGAGAAATATCAGAACGTTGATTGGTTTTATAAAGATAACTCACAGAAGTCTTGCTGCAGACTCCAAATGAAATATAAGCTTCTCATACTCAATGCGTCAAAGGCTCCAAAATAAACTATAAAGTCTGCTGTGCAGAATGGACAAAGCATAGTAACCTTCAATCAGTTGTGAATACTAATTTGCTGTATAAATACATATTATTAGTACATATCACATAGATCTTACATAGTAAATTTTCGCCATCGTGCTGCAACATTCTTTGTCAATATCCCAGTAAATCACATTGTGTAACGGTTCTGGGATATTTACCATTTGTCTTTTATAGTGGACAGGAAGCATCAGTAATGCACATGCCCATAATAGTGTCTAGCGCTGGGAGATCTATATACCAATATGCTTTATTCTAGAATGGTGAATGATTTATAAGTAAGATAAGGGTTTGGACCGGACACCCTTTTTATTGGTCTTTTATATGGTCCAAGCTGTAGACTGTTGTGGTCGGTATATAATGATGCCATATATACTAATATAGTGGTTTCAGATGAGTGTTTTGTAAGACGTCCGTAATATGGATCTGTATTATAGAAGTGTTACAGATGACATTACAACTGTAGGTCATCAGTATTTGATCTAGTTTTGCCTCTGAGCCGTATTTGCCCAAAAAACAAAATAGAAATACGGAGGCAAAAATAGGTTATGCTCCATTTTTAAAAAAACAACTGTTAAAAATACGGCCTTGTGAGCAGATACACAGATTTTTATTAGCTCCCTATTAAACACGGTTCAAATACAGAGCTAAAATACGCTAATCTGAAAGCGCCCTTGTTGACCATAGGGTCAACCTGACAGGGATAAAATACGGAGCTAAACTCCTTTAAAAGGGCTGCACATCATATTCAGCCAGGATTGGGCTGAGGAATAGGCTTCAGGTTAGGAGATGGGAAAGATGGCACAGTACCTACAAAAGTGAATATGGAGAGAGAGAGTTCCTTTGTTCTTTATTATGGCACCTGCCCAATCAATAACCAGCATTGCATGATGGCCAAGTGCGGTTTTCAGGATTCTGGTTTGGCATCACTAAAATAATATTTTTCATTATCACAGTAAATTCATACTGCTCAATGACTGGCAGGAAAAATAAATGGATTTTGGGAGGTTCTGCAAGTAGACTTCAGTAGGTTTTTTTTGGGAGCGAATACATATGGCTACAATTACGGAACACAAGATAACCTTTAACTTCTTTATATAGTGTCCAAATACTGCTCTCTGTACATATCCCATCTATACAGGCAAGTTCTATGTAGATACACAATCCTTCCATGCAGTCACAACTCCCTAGAGTTATTATCAAGGCCAAATCTTAAAACAAAGTATATTGAGAGTTTGGAACACATTTAGTAGTCTGTTGTTTCAACCATATCTATGTATTTATTTAGAGAGAATGTTAAAGGGAACCTGACACTAGGTTCATGCTACCTGAACCACGGGGAGCATGAACCCAGGACAGTATGCCCATTGCCCCCGTGTGGGTGTTATTCTGAAACACTGTGCATTCAAGTATAAACACACTTTGAAGTTTGACCGACAGCACTCTCCACCTTTGTGTATAGAGAGAGAGCTGTCAGTCAATATGCTACGGGCTTGGGGAACTACGGCCCACCTTTTGGACTCAGCGCTCCGTTCCGAGTCAAGCGTCAAAGTGTGTTTGTTATTCTGAAATGTTATGGTGTTTCAGGAATGCATACATCGGGCCATGGGCATATCTGTCTTGGGGTCATGCTACTCGTGGTTTGGGCAACATAAACCCAGTGTCAGCTTCCCTTTAAAAGCAGCAGGACATTTTCACGCACACGTGCCCTCATATTTTGCATAAGTTAAAAAATTGCAAAAGGATAGAAATAACCTGAGTTTAAGGCCTCAAGGTTTGGATTCCGCATGTGGGAGCCCGCCCGCAGCAGAATCCGACCGTGCCCACAGCCGAGGACACTGCTTACCTGTCCGGGTCTTCTTTTTTCTCTAATGCAGATATGTGTGGAAGTGCCGGCCAGCGCACATGCACAGTAGTTTTTTTTTTCCCCAAACTCCTGCTTTGCCACGGAATCCGCTGTCCGTCTGTCCCTATAGGCAGCTTGAATTGCGGATCTTTCATGCGGGTGCCCCGAATTAAATCCGCCCGTGGACATTAGGCCTTAGGCTATATAAAAAGCATTTGTGAAACTATAACACTGTGGTCATTTATCTTGTATAAACTACACAATGATGTTGGGACATTAAATATTTTTACGAGTCCCTATGTAACGCCCCAGACAGTGTTTTCAAGGTTACACTAGGTCAAGAATGGAAATCAATATAAAACATTAAGGCCAGTAAGCAACAAAACTGTTTAGCGTGGGCATATGGGAAAAGTGCAGCTTACAAAAACAAGTCTAATCAATGTTTACCAAGTTCGTCAACACTGAACCCATATTACTCTGTGTAGGCAGCAATTCATACAAGAAAGTCTTCTTCTGCAGACAACAGCCAGTATTGAACATCACACAAGAGTGCCATTCACACAGCATATCAGCTCCAGTGTGACAGGCACCCAGCATTTTTACTCTCTGCCATGTGCAGACATACCCAAAGTGCAAACCGCCTGTCCCATGTATTGTCAATATACTGGTTGTATTCTACACCCATATGATTGTCCCTAACTATCAACATGACAACATCTGCTATATTTTAGGGACAAACGTAGAACAGACATAAAAACCAGGCAGAGATATACCGGTATACGCTATGCATAATACAGATGTACAGAGCACTAAGATAGTGCTGCAGCAGAGCTCCACAGCTCTTGTGAGACTGCAACTCCCAGCATGCCCTGATAGCCACAGCTAGAGAATCACAGGTATATATATATATATATATATATATATATACGCACAATTTGATGTCACAGTGAACATCAGTTATAATTATAAATTTAAGGGTTAAAAAGGCAAAAACATTTCTTTTTCTCTTCTATTTGGCTTAAATCCAACATTTAATCAGAGCCATAGTCAGAGAGACTGTGTATATACAGAGGAAATGCAAGACTATTATTACCTTCTCCTGATCACGCCAAGAGCAAGGCATATAATAGTCCACGAGTTCACAAAGGAACCTGAGGTGACCTCTAAGCAACTAAAGGCCTTTCTCACATTAGTTAATGTTCACATGAGTCAACCATTAGGAGGCAGTGAACAACAATGGTGTGCATGGCAGGATTGCCAGGAGAAAGCCACTGCTCTCCAAAAAGAGCATTGTTGTCCATCTACAGTTTGATAAGAATCCCCTGGAAAAGCCAGAAAACTATTGGAACAATGCTTTGTGGATGGAGGAGAGGTTTTTGGCTTAAATGAGAAGCATTATGTTTAGAGAAAGAAAAACTCTGCATTGCAAAATCTCATACATCTGTGAAACACCGTGGTGGTACGGTCATGATTTGGGCCTTTTTTCTGCACCTGGGTCAGGATGCATCTGGACAATGAATTTTGATTTATATCCATAAAATCTAAAGGAAACTGTGAGGACATCTGTTCATGAGCTGACTCTCCAGAGAATGTGGGTCAAGACAACAACTCAAATCACACAAGTTGTTCTACAAAAGAATGGTTAAAGGGGTTGTCCCGAGGCAGCAAGTGGGTCTATACACTTCTGCATGGCCATAATAATGCACTTTGTAATGTACATTGTGCATTAATTATGAGCCATACAGAAGTTATAAAAAGTTTTATACTTACCTGCTCCGTTGCTGGCGTCCTCGTCTCCATGGTGCCGACTAATTTTCGCCCTCCGATGGCCAAATTAGCCGCGCTTGCGCAGTCCTGGTCTTCTTCTTTTCTGAATGGGGCTCCGTGTAGCTCCGTGTAGCTCCGCCCCGTCACGTGCCGATTCCAGCCAATCAGGAGGCTGGAATCGGCAATGGACCGCACAGAAGCCCTGCGGTCCATGGAGACAGAGGATCCCGGCGGCCATCTTCAGCAGGTGAGTATGAAGACGCCGGACCGCCGGGATTCAGGTAAGCGCTGTGCGGGTTGTTTTTTTAACCCCTGCATCGGGGTTGTCTCGCGCCGAACGGGGGGGGGGGGTGGGGTTTAAAAAAAAAAAAAAACCCGTTTCGGCGCGGGACAACCCCTTTAAGGAATAGAGATGAGCGAGCATACTCAGTAAGGCGATATACTCGAGAATGCATCGCCTTTTTCGAGTACCTGCTGGCTCGTCCTTGAAGATTCTGGGGGTCGCGGGGGTCGGGGGCGGCGTGGGGCAGCAAGGGGGAGTGGGGAGGAGAGTGAGAGATCCCTCTCTCTCCCTCCCAATCCCCTCTGTAACCCCCCCGCTCACCCCTGCGCCCCCCCCCCCCCCCGAATCTTCAGGGACGAGCCAGCAGGAACTCGAAAAAGGTGATGCTCTCTCGAGTATATCGCCTTACCGAGTATGCTCGCTCATCTCTGTTAAGGAATAATAAAGTTAAAGGTTTGGAATGTCCAAGTCAAAGTCCTGACCTTAGTCCTAGAGAAATGTTGTGGAAGCACCTGAAGCAAGTAGTTCATGGGAGGAAACCCATAACAGAATGAATTGAAGCTGTTTTATATGGAGAAATGGACCAGAATTCCTCCCAGCTGATCTGCAGAACTAATCAACAATTACCAGAAATGTTTAGATAGTTATTGCTGCACTAGGCTCACACCAGATACAGGACCAAGTATAATATTTTTGACTCATTTCTTTGATTTAGTTCTCTTTCTTTACTCTTAGGACTGTGTGAAAATCTGATGTAGTTTTATGTCAAATATAAGCATAAATATGGAAAACTCTGAAGGGTTCACAAACTTTCCAGCACCACTGTAAATGTGTTCAGTTCATAAATTGGCAGCAATACTTTCACTGTAAAGTTATCCCATAACTTGCAATACTTGCTTTTTTGCAAAAGGTGTTTCTAAAGTCCCAATCATGCAAAAACATGAAGCCCTGTGCTGCACCTTCTTTGTTCTTCCACAGTCCGTTCAACTAGGTTAACATGCTGAGATATTCCACCCAATTGGACAGACATGAAGAAAATTGTCAGGTTAAACATTTATATGCAGCTATTTTAGGGTGAAAACGGATCCAACCTAGGCCTCAGTATAGAAAGGGATCTGCACCTGAGGCTTAAACATCTTAACTCACACATAAACACTGAGTCGTGGGAATCTGAGATAACTTCTTGTTATAGACTGTATTCGAACAAGATTAGCCCATTAGGATATTAGCCAGAGCTACAAGTAAGCAATGCAGCAATGTCTTACAATGCTTTGTTTTCCCTTCTGTATTGCTTTGTGGTATTAGTGTATGTTGACGCCACCAGGTATTCCTGGTGGAGCCAAGATTGACGAGGTGACACCCCCTGTACCTGATTGGCTGGACAGACTGTTGGCCGGCAGGTCCTGCAAGGTCATTTAAGAAGGGTACAAAAAGCATACTGCTGCCGCAAGCGCTGCAGCAACGAACTCCCCGGACCAAGTAACTTACCAGGCGGTGGGAGGGGGCCAGAAGGCCCACCAATCCCCCCCACTCCCCGTGACAGCAGAAAAGCTGGGCCCCGTAGCCCAAGTGAGCGGTCAACGGCACAGAGATGACTTCCGCTGGTCGGGAGAGAAGCACAGCAGAAAAGTCTGAGAGGTGAGCGGCCAGCATGACACAGCTGTAAAGTGGCCAGCGGAACGGAGATCACTGCCGCCGGCCGCAAGGGAGGAGACAGTGAAAGCGGAGAGGTGAACGGTCGGGTGCGTACACCGCATGGGACAAATGCCAGGCGGGACGGAGCACAGAGGCTGCAGCGTCTGAATACATTGTCCCAGTGCTGCAGCCTTAGCCTGAGGGTTAATATACTCCTTAGGCTTACATTATGACATGTAAATGCTGTCATATTACAGCGGTAACATGGCAGCATTTCCAGGTAATGTAAGCCTAAGAACTATACAGTATTAACCCTCAGCCTAAGGCTGCAGTATTGGGACAATCTATCCCCACTGTGCTGCTAGGACCTTTGTGCCTTGAGCCAATCGGGAGCTGGGGGTGTGAGAGGGGCGTTACTCCTGTCAAACCCCTAGCTTCCGGTGGCGTCAAGACACACTAATACCTTGCTTTGCATTGTGGTACTCTCGACATTTATAGTAGATTGTTGTAGACCACATGCTTGACTCTGGGGGTCTCTATTATGAACTCAGGGTTGCCCAAACTGAAATTTTCAATTAGATGAAAAACATTATTTCAATAGGCAGTTTGAGTGCCTCTATTAATACCCCTCAACCTCCAGCTAAATCTAGACCCATAGATATAGGCCCAGGTTCTCATTTAGTGTAAAAAGTGTTCCTATTCAAAAAGGACGTATGCATATTGTCCATAATGACAATCAGGTCAATTACATAACTGATTTTGTGTGTATCCAAAGGCTAAGCCTCATTCACACAGGAGGACATAAAAGGTATGGTATTTACATTCAGCTCTCGAATTTACAGTTGCTATATCCGAGCTTTACAAAAAGAACTTGTCCATAGGGGACGTGATTTGTTGTTCTAAATGAAAAAAAACATACAAAATACGAATATGGAGAACACAATATATTTATAACGACGCCGAAATATGGGGAAATTGGAAATCTATCCAAAAAAGGGGAGCACTTGCCCTGATGAGGGTGACCCCATGTCAGGAACCTGGGGCGACTGACTCTCCCAAGCTGGAACACAGGGCTATGTTGACTACAAACAACAATAATAACAATAATAATATGTATGGTATAGATGTTAAACAAGCATGCAATGAACCAGATGAAATAGCAATACTGAAATAGTATTTACTGTGCTTCCCCAAAAATAAGACCTATCCCGATAATAAGCCCCATTTTGATTTTCAGGAAAGGGTTTGAAATATAAACCCTACCCTGAAAATAAGCCCTACATACACTACATGAAAAAAAACAAAAAACAAACAAACAATATTCACCTAGCAGTTGCCCTTGGGGTCCCTCCCGCTGGGCTGCAGCACTCCGGCAGGCTTCTGTGCAGTCTTCAATGCCGTCGGAGCACGGCTTGAATACCCCGACTCCAGCAAATGATTGCTCAGAGCAATTAAAAGGCATCATTGAATGGCTGTAATTGGTTTATTGAGCGTCGGCTTTGATTGGCTGAGGCGGTGCTCCTAAACCAATTAGAGCAATCGTCTGTTGAAGGGGGGTATTCAAGCCCAGTCACCAGCAAGACATACTCCGTCGCCATTGAGGACTACATGAAAGCCAGCAGGAGCGCCGCAGCCCAGCTGGAGGGACCAGAATATTGCCTTCTAGGTGAGTATAAGACATCCCCCAAAAATAAGACCCTGTGCCTCTTTTGGGCCAAAAATTTATATGACGGTCTTATTTTCGGGAAAACGCGATAGGAGACAGATGTTAAAACACCCGAAATATCCTTAACACTAAACAAACAGACATTACAGTGGAACAGGACAGCAGCCACTGACAAGACCAGAAAAACAAACAGAGTAGAAGTATAACTGGCGTCCTCCATGAGGAGGAGCTGGACTAAAGTATTACAGACAAGCTTTGATTGGCCGGCTGTGACACACGCCTCCCAGCCCACTAATCTATCCACCCTTCAGCAGAGAAGTGCTCATGTTAGCATCTAACGTCGGAATGACGCTGTGACGTCTACCTGCTCCCGCTCTGGCAAGCCGTGACATGCTAGAGTGATCAAGGAGAATGTGAATGTTCATCCATTTTTTATAGAATGGTACAGTTAACAAAAAACATGTGCAAAAGCCCAAAATTTGTAAAAACACTATGAATATAAAATGGGTTTTTACATAAGCTTGTGCTACACTTGTGAATGTTCATATTTAATTCCATGGCAGGATAAACTATCTCCATCCACCTCCATCTTTATTGTTCTAGCCTGGAGGATGAATATGTAAATGCCGGCCTCGGAGGTGAAGGAAGCCGTTACCTGCTTTTTACTGATGTGGAAAAAAACTGAAAGCCTTAGCGTAAATAGTTTACAACACTCCAGTAAGTTATTTGCACATCAAACAGGTTACAATTTCATTTTTATTAATATAAATTATTCAAAAGCAAACAAGGTTAATGCACTCCGCAACAACTTCATCAACTTCAAGTTTTTTTTAACTTGTTCCCAGAATTTATTCATTCATTTTCCCAGTCATGTATGAAATAACATTACTGATGATGTTTTTACACAATCTAAAGGTGTAAGTAAAACTTTGTTTTCAGCCTGAGGCTAATCAGAAATGAGATGGTGACTGCTCCTTTATTGCCCTACACGTTCCGGATCACTCGAAATGATACACGATTATGAGTTTATGAAAACTTGCCATGAAACTCCTACCAGGCACCCAGACTGAATTCTTTCCACCCATATTTCCCACCATATGTCATTTCTGGTGTATATGTTAAAGGGCTTATCCCAAAATCTCAAAAGGTATCCCATATCCATCAGATAGGGGATAACTTTATGATTGGTGGGGTTCTCACCGGCAAGACTCCACCTATTCCCCAGAACTGGGGTCCCTTGTTCCCTTCTTATCACTACAGGATTGCTTCTCCCACCCACAGTGACGTCAGATTGAATGGAGTAATGGCCGTGCGTGCATGGCCACCACTTCATTCATTTCAATGGAGCATGGAATTTGCTGAGTGCTTGTACTTGGCCATCTCTGGCAGTCCCAGGGGTGTAGCTAAAGGCTCATGGGCCTGGGTGCAAAAGTTTATCTTGGGGGCCCCCCAACTTCTCTTAACCCCTTAACGCAGAGGCATAACTTGAAGCTCCTGGGCCTTAATGCAGAACCTGTATCAGGGCCCCCAACAATAATGCTTTATTCATAGTACTGGGCTCCCTATATGCAGAAGAGAGGCCATAAGGCTCCTGGGCCCGGGTGCAACCGCATCCCCTGCATCCCATATAGTTACGCCAGTAGGCAGTCCCATTGAAAGTGAATGCAGCACCACCGCACATGCACAGCTAGTGCTCCATTCAATCTCCTCCTCACTGCATGGGGTACAGTGAGCCTGAAGTGCAGAGAAGGGGGGACACAGGACCCATATTCTTGGGATCAGTGGGGGTCTCAGCAGTAAGATCCCCACTGATCAGACTTTTATGTCCTATCCTGTGGTTAGGTGAAAAAGCGGAATTGTAGTACAACCCCTTCAATGTCTGAAGACAGGCCACTTAGATTTTAGCATTTATAGGAGTTGCCTCACAAACCCAATCTTTTTTCAGTTGAAAGCCGCAACTCAACAAGCAGCTGATATTTCCAGGACAAGTTTCTGCTGGCTATACATGCCCTCTACAGCGGGGCACTGCTGAGAAAATGTAGTATTACATGACAGCCATGCAAGTGAAGGTTTATCCATGTAACACATGGACTTCTAGAGTCAAGGAACCCCCCATGACATTTATATGCCCTAATAGTCTATATGGACAGGGGCTATCAGGGGCGTAACTATAGAGGATGCGGTTGCACCCGGGCCAAGGAGCCTTAGGGGGCCCATAAGGCCTCTCTTCTCCATATAGGCAGCCCAGTACTATGAATAAACCATTATAGTTGGGGGCCCCATTACAGGTTTTGCTTTGGGGCCCAGGAGCTTCAAGTTACGCTTCTGGGGGCTATATTCGTAATCCACAGTCCAAACAAGATTCTGTGCTTTCTGGAGCTATTTCAACACCAATCATCATGTCAATAACAATGGATAAATGCTAGTAGTGAGGATCAGAAACCAATAATGACTGAATCGCCAGATCTGTATTACATTGCTCAAACCTGACAAAAAAAAACCATATACATTTTGTGTTTGTCTGTGTGGACATACACACACACAAACACACAAACCTAGTATATGTTTTTGTAATACACACACACACACACACACACTATAAAAAAATGTATATATATGCAGTAATAGACAGCCTGGATGTATTCTGCTTGTGAAGAAATCAGCGAGAAAGCAGTATACCTGAACAACTCAGTAAATAAATACTGTACCAGAACCAAGCTCATAACATACATACAGCATCAGAACTAATCTTATAAATACAACACCAAACCCAGCTTGTAACAAATACAACGCCAGAACCAAGCTCAGTACATAGATATTATGCCAGAACTAAGCTCATATCAAATACAGTACCAGAAATAAGCAACTGTCTAGAGACCTCAGAGGGGAGGAGACAGAGCCATGAAGAGAAGGACTGATGAAGCTAAACAAGATGCTGCCACATGTTGGAGCATTATCTGGCTGAATGAGCCTAAGGTGGGCAATTGTCCCCAGCCTACATCCACATGGTGCACTACTACAAGCTAGTGGCTGGTACCCTGTGACCACACGGTTGCACATAGCTAAGCACAGCCACTGCACTTTCACTTATCAGTAATTGCAACGCCTTACTCTGTTATAGCAGCACCCCATTATAAGACGGCACACCACCACAGATGAGTGTACTGTGTGATATTTCAGATGCACTATATAAGCTCCATTGTATACTAGCTGATACATCGCTATATGCCATCTTCCGAAATTACATAGAAAATGACAGCCGTAAATTATTAAGTATTTATCTAACCTTTATAAACATATACATCCGCTACAACACAAAGCTGTGCTGTGTCCTTAAACGGCCTATTCAGATGCACCACTGGAGGTTCCTCATGTGTACAGTCAAAGATCCATGAGGGTATAAAGATTCCCGGGGTCCATCATCTTGGAGCTGGCCTTTGTTGTCACTTTTTAATGACCAATATACTAAATAGATGCTCCAACCAAGACATACAAATCCTGCCCATGCTTTCATATAAATGATGATGCAGTAAGGGCCTTTAACCTGAAGTCAACCATCACCGGCAATGCAAGAATGTAAATTATACATTAGTAAGGGTAACTTGACATTATAGGTTTGCAAGCATTTCTGATACTGAACCTGCCTGTGTTATACATGCTCATAGCCAAACTGGCACACATTAAATAATGCAAGGAAAAAGATGAAAACACACTTCAATACCCCACTTCATATAGCCTCCTTATAAGCTACAATCAGACCATGTCTAATAAACCAAGACATAATTAAAATTCACTATGATGATGTAGAAGGCACAACAAGTACAAGGATGCCCAGAGACTGGTCGTTCTATAACGGTAATGAACCATTGGTTGTCTATCATTGCTCTAAAACACCACAACAGCATTGCTAAAAAGGTCTATATTGAAAAGGTTCTATAAAGTGCATCTGCATTATTCAGCCTCCTTAAAGGATGAGCTGCAAGGAATTAACTATAGGATAAAAATAATAAGACAGCTCACTGAAAAGCACAAATGAAGAAGAATACATCAAGAAGATACCATCAAGTGCGAATATAAAAGAAGAATACATAAGGTTACCTTACTCTTAGAATTGCTACACTTTCCTTTTTAGCTAAACTGTTATTTCTATTTTGATACATTGTAGTAATGGAAGCATTCTATCAAATCCCCAATCTAGCTCCAGTAATGTACCAAGCTCATAGTATAAATACAGCACCAGAACCAAGCTCAGTACATATACAGGATATGGTGCATTAATATAAAGTATACTGTACAAGTCCATTAACTTTTCTTACATGCAGTTTTAGTCTCCTTTTTAAAGGTATAGCATCATATATAGAGGATGAAGCTGTATGCAGCACCCAGACCCTCAGGCCTAAATAGACTGCTGTAAAATGCAGTGATAATAAATCTTTCATAAATGTGTTAACCTTTGTGCAGCGGCTGTTAACTCATCGCTTACTACAGCACTATCCATAACGGAGATCCTGTCCTGTGCACCAAGATTCAGCACACCACTGACATAAAAGGACAATATATTAAAATATACAAAAAAAGGCAACAAGGTATAAGTGATGGTTTACCAGAAGATCCTAAACTTGTAGACGGGCTTCTGAAGATTCCAGATTGTGGACACAGAAGATACGGGAGGCAGCAGAATAAAGGTTGTATGCCCGCTGCAGAAATATACTGGTCCCCTGCCGCTCATCTCTGCTCAGCTGTGGCCCAGTATAATCTTACAAAGGAAAACTGCACTTCATTTAGAAGGGGGTTTGACAGGGCAGTGATGGCTACAATACAGCAGCTGAGCATCTGTGTGGCAGGATCTATCCTGCAAAGGGAGGTATCCGGTTTCTGGTCCCACAGCATCATTATGTACCCTAGAGATCTTACGAGACAGATGGACCATCACCCATCCATCTGTCCTTCATAGCACGAACACATATTGCCCCCACCCCGTCTACTACCTCTGCCCCCTTCTTGCACGGAATTAAACAAAGGGTTACACTGCCAGCTGATACTCACATTGCTGCATAAGGCTGGTGTCCATGTTGTGTCTTTAAGGATGCCAAGAAATAGAATGGACTAGTAGCAAATCTGGAAATATAGATACACTGAGATGCAGGGGGGTTGGAAAATGAAATTGTAGGGGTAGGGAAGATGCCACCCACACAATCTTGCAGCCCACTGCAAAGAGAGCCCAGGGCTCTTCTGACGTCACAGGGGATTCATGAATGGAGAGGGATGAGCTGCTTTAGGATTCAGCACGGAGCTCGCAGTGACGTCCACAATGAGCTGAGCTGGAGGGGGGAGCAAGAAGCAGCCAATGCTGAACACGGCACATGCAACCAGCCCTCCCTGGGAAATCAACGAATAAGCCGAGTCTTCCAATCACGATCACTCACCATGTGCCCGTAAGTGCTAAAAGGGCAGCCATTCGAGACACAGAAATCCTAAATATATATCTATATATTAAAAAATATGGGTGCATGCATATGTAATACATATATACAGTATATTATAGGTGGCCATATAGCTATATACATACCGATTAACATTAAAACCACTGACAGGTGAAGCGATTGTGACAATGGCATCTGTGAAGGGCTGGGATATGTTAGGCAACAAGCAAACAGTCAGTTCTTGATGTTGATGTGTTGGGAGCAAGACATGGGAAAGCATAAGGATGTGAGTGACTTTGAAAAAGGCCAAATTGTGATGCTGCGGAGGGATGCCATCCTTAAAATGTTGACATTTTTACCATCTGCTTACATGCATTTACATTATGTGGTCACGGACTGTGGCATCGTGTGCTTTGTTTAGTGGAACTCTTATGTATGCTTTTTCCGATTGTCATGGGATTAAGACAAAAGTTAAAGGGGTTATTTGGGCCTATTAGGATAAATCAGCAATATCAGATCAGTATACATTGCATATTGGCTGCGCCGTATATTGCAGCTCAATTCCAATGCATTTGAAGCTCAATGTATTTGAATGGCAATGAGTTTCAGAAATGCTAGGAGACTAAAGAATGTGATGTCACAGGTCGGGTCTTTAGACAACTAATTGGTGGATGTGCAGGGAGTGAGACTCCCACCGAACCCGATATGGATGATATATAAGTCTTGGATAACCTCTTTAAGCCATACCTGTGATATGTTAAATATACTGCACATAATCTGTTGTTTGTTCTATATATTTCATTTGTTATGAAGCCCAGTCGCTACATTGCATTACCAATTGTTACTGCATTGTAGTACATGCTGCAGGCCTTTGGTCAAATGCAGTAGGCACTGGCCAGAAGAAGCCTGTTTTTCTTGGATAGAAGATCAAACATTGAATACACATCCTTTAAATCTATCTATACATATCTTAGCCAGAGGAAGGACATTTAGTCCTGAACATTGCTACAGTTTGCAATAAACTTGTGAAACCCATGTGAAACAAAATAAAGAGATACCAATTTTAGTTATATCAAAAATGTCTGTGGTGCATTATTCTTTTAACTCTTTTGTATTGTGATCCTGAGACAGTGAGGATCTGGACTTGCACACAGCATTTCATATTGAGGCCGGATAGATAGGCCCAACTATTACGTATAACACAACGTGGATTCTACTTAGACATGTACCACCTATCTAAATATTGCTTCAAACCAAATACACTCCTTCCTGGCAGCAGCCTTCTTCAGAAGAATAATGCACCCTGCCACACTGCAAAAATTGTTCAGAAATGTGTTGAGAAACATGATGAAGAGTTTAAGGGTATTATTGTATCTTGATGCCACCGGAACTGATGGGTGGAGAGAAGGCTTAGGTTGTTTGACAGCCAGGTCACGCCCCCAGTAGATGATTGGCTGCAGTCCAGATACAGCAGTACCCAGCGCATGAGTTCTCCCTGCTTCCCCCCTACCATCTGCAGTGCATGACAGTGTGCTTTTTCCCGGCAGGTGATCGCAGCTGTTCCCCCCTCTCTAAGGCTGCAGGGGACAGTGGCTGCCTGTGGTGGCATGGAGGTGGTAATAGCGGTGCGTGCAGCAGCTCATTTCTTCCTGCTTCCCCCCTAGCATCTACACTGCAGTTGTCTGTGTCACTGCCGGCCGTGATTTAGTTCTTGTGCAGCGGCCGGACCCTTCCAAATTTCCCGGTGGAAAATTAAAGTTAGGGCACCGGCTGAGGGGCCCATCACAGCGCTGGGCGGCACCTTCCAAAATACCCCCTCGTTAATGGAACTGCTGTCGGCGGCGGAGGGGGCACTCACAGCGCCGGACAAAACTGCAATGCTGGCAGTATGCATCGCCGCCGGCAACACATACAGCAGCAGAGCAGGCATGCCATAATGGAGTGCCGACATGTAAGCCCAGGGAAAGGGGGAGGCAAGCGGAGGGAAAGGGGAGCAGGGGAACAAGGGAGCCTGTCGCAATCTTACATGTCTGGCGTCCACTACTCAATGCAACATCATCAGAAGCTCCTGCAGCCAATCACCTACTGGGGGTGTGACCTGGCTGTCAAACAGCCTAAGCCTTCTCTCCACCCATCAGTTTCGGTGGCATCAAGATACAATAATACAGAGTTTAAGTTGGTAACTTTGCCTCCAAATTCCCCAAATCTCGATCCAATTGAGCATTTGTAGAATTTGCTTGAAAAAAAAAAAAAAAAAAAAAAAGAGTCCCATGCTTTACATCTTATCTTGATCCTGTCCTGTTATCATTGCTACAGTCAGCTGCCAACTGGTGCCTACTCCAAAGATGGCAGCCTGGGAATGCCCATCAGTGAAGTCTATATCTCTGTATAAGGCTGCCTTCACATGAGAAAATTGCGCAATATTTGTCTGTTGCGAGACGCACAAATCTTGCAGAAATTCTTTTCAATGTGGTCATACACATAAGCGATGTTTTCCTGCATGGAGCCACAATACAGGAAACAAATCGCGGCATGTTCTATTTTTCTGCATCTCGCATCGCAGTGCCCATTGTTTTTAATGGGGCTGACAGCAGCATTGCACCCGAAATTATGCAAGTCTGTTTTGACATAAAAACGCCTCGCATCTGCAACGGAATTCACAGAGTGGTAGGCGCGATATCATGCCGTGATTCTTGGCCGGATATTGCACTTGCCCATGTGAGGTTAGCCTAACAGTTAAAGGGTGATGACCAGGAAATCTCTTTAGACTCCGTCCTATCTTTTAACCAGTACTTAATAGTTTGTGGCCATAAGGATCCATAATCTTGTCTTAAGCCCCATTTACACAGGATGAGCTGTCAGGCAAACAATACCCAACAGCGCATCCCAGTGAAGCTCACTCCTGTGCTGTCACACAGGAGCGAGTATCACTGGCATCGCTCATGGTGCGGCCAACAGGGGGCCAACTTTGAACAACAATCGTCCCGTGTAAATGGGCCATTAGGATGTTACGGTATGTTCTGATCTTTGCCTGATAATTTTATCTTCTGTCTGCCATAAAGTAATATTTAAGCTAACACAAACATCCATTCTTGGACTGAATATTAGTTGTTTTTTATGAAGTTCACCATGCAGGGTAATTAGCATGAAACTTATATAGTTCGGATCATTACAGATATGGTGATACCAAGCATGTAGTTTTGTGTAATAAAGCATTTTAGAAGACGAGAAAAAATGGTTGCTTTTTTATTTAGGTCGAAATTTTACATTTTTTCTATAAACTTTATCGATACATTCTTTTCAAAATGTATTCTGTCCCACTACGGGAATACTTCAAGCAATTGTATGATAATATGAGTACAGTATTCAACATATTATGCCTGTTAGTGTAAGGCTGGGTTCACACGGGGTGGATTTGCCGCGGAAATTCCGTGCGGAATTTTGCCGCGGCAAATCCGTATGTGGCCGCTAATCCCGGGATTAGCCAGCCATGTGGACGAGATTTCTCAGAAATCTCATCCACACGGGACGGCAAATCCGCTGCGGCTAAGCCGGCAGAAGCTGCTGCCGAATGTAGGATGTCTATTTTTTTTTCCGCTGCGGCCGCGCTTTCCTCTATGGGAGCGCCCCGGCCGCAGCGAAAGAGCGAGCGGCCGGGCCACTTCAAAGCCGCTGCGTTTTTTTCCCGCGGTGGTTCTCCCAGCGGAAGTGTCGTGGTCTTTGCTGCGGCCAAACCGCGGCATTTCCATTGGGAATCCGCCCCTAGTGAACCCAGCCTTAAACAGGCATTATGTTAAGCCTGGGCTCATTAGACACTCAAGTACCCTCACCAGCTAACATGGGCACATGTGCAGGACATAAAAACTGTAAAAATGCAGTGCTGTGGTGTAAAGCCTCTGTAAAAAAAAGTACTAATGGTTATTAAGAGATTTATGTATATAGAAGTCAAAACAAATAATCCAAGCAGGGTGCAAACACTTTGTTCAGATTGGACATAATATAATATCCTAAACTGGATGGATATGCACACTATATTCTAAAGTGGATAACACAAAATTAGTATAACTAAACAAAAATGAGGGAAGAAAGGTAGATCTGACCCAAACCTACTAATGCAAGGTAGCCCTAGATAAAAGCGGATGACTCTGATAAGGGAGACTCCACATCAGGAACCTGACTCTCTCAAGTTGGAAACAGGGATAAATGTTGTAATACACTAGAATTAATGGTACACCAGTGTATAACTAGCAATTCAGGAGATGGATATAACAACACCACAGATTACAAGAGTGCCAAACAGACTAATCTGAACTGTGGAGCAGCACAGGAGCTGCTGAATTAAACAGAAATATCTTCTGAGTAGAAGTATAACCAGTGTCCTCTAAGAGGAGGAGCCGGAATAAATGTGTACAGACAAGTGCTGATTGGCTGGCGGGGACATATGCCTCTAGGCCAACCAATCCATCCACACACCAGCACAGAAGTGCTCACATCAGCATTCAACACCAAAATGACACTAGGCATGTGGATCACGTGGGCTGGAGATTTTAACAGATCTTATCTGCATGCTGTAGAAGACATCTGTGCAAAATCTGCAGCAGAATTGATTGTTTGCTGTGGAATTCATCCCTTTTAACAAGTATACTAAAGTCCGCAGCAAAATCATCTGTGGAATTGCAACAAAATCTGCAGTGGAAATTCTGCCCCATGTGGCTGTACCCTTACTAGAGATGAGCGAACGTACTCGGTAAAGCACTACTCGTCTGAGTAATGTGCTTTTTCCGAGTACCTCCCCGCTCGTCCTGAAAGATTCGGGGAGCGCCGCGGAGCGGGTAGCTGCAGGGGAGAGCGGGGAGGAACGGAGGGGAGATCTCTCTCTCCCTCTCTCCCGCCCGCTCTCCCCTGCTCCCCGCCGCAACTCACCTGTCAGCAGCGGCGCTCCCCGAATCTTTCAGGACGAGCGGGGAGGTACTCGGATAAAGCACATTACTCGGACGAGTAGTGCTTTACCGAGTACGTTCGCTCATCTCTAACCCTTACCCTTTTACCCCTAGTTATACAGTTACCATCCTAGTTAGAATAAAATGATCAACCAATCTGGCTTGTGCATGCAAATGTAAGTTCCAAACCTGGATGGAAGTATATGGCAACATTTCAGAGGAGTGTATTAAGCCTTTGCGATCCAATCTCGGGCCTGCCCCGACATCATCATTTTCCTCCACAGCTCCAATGTCGGGACAGGCCCGACACTGCAGTGCAGGGGTGCATCTGCACCCGATCATCAGATACATCGGGTGCAGATACACTCCTGCACTGGTCGTCATCGAGGACCCCTGAGGAGAAGGCAGAAAGGGTTTTTAACCCTTTCTGCCTTCTCCTTTTCACATTACATAGCGCTCAATTAGTGCTATGTAATGCATGGAGATTCTGCCCGGCGATCATGTCACCGCCAGTTGTCACCTGACCCCAGCTGTTACATGATCGCCGGGCCGGGAGGCTGAAGGGAGAATGCAGAAGTATTACTTCCGCATTCCGCCCGGCGATCATGTGACCACTGGGTGCCACCTGACCCCAGCTGTCACGTGATCACCGAGCCGGGAGGCTGAAGGGAGAATGTGGAAGTAATACTTCAGCCATCCCCCGACGATGATGTGACTACCGGCACCCTCCTGAATTATTTTTTTAGATTAGGAGGGTGAAGGAAGAATTTGTTTTTTCTCATCCATTCTCCCCAGCTCCAATTTATTTGGAGCTGGGGAGAATGGATGAGAATAAGTAACTGGATTGGAAAGGGTTAAACCGCTTTCACACCGGCTAAAATATTGTAGGATATTGTAGGGATGCGACAGTGCTACAAATCACATGTATGTGAAGCCATGCTTTCCAATGGGTTCTTTCACATTAGCGATGTTTTGTAGGCTGCTACATTGCGAGAATACAACTATAATACAGCCACAATTTGCGGTTTGTTTTTTTTTGTCGCCCTTGTTTCGCTATGGAGCCTCTTTGTTAATTGTATTGCATAGCACGAACTTGCGATTTTCGTGCAATGCGACTTTAACATTAGAAACTCCTATTAACTTTCTCCTGACAAAATCGTGTGATTTTATCGCATGAGAAAATCGCGTGTACATAGCAGCGATATCACTGTTGCCCATGGAAAGAGGCCTTACTGGCACATTTGTGTGGCTTGACCTGAACTTGGAACATCATAGATCCCTACAGGGCTATGCATTCGGGTCAGTAGACCCACGGTCGGGCCGGGACACTGATCCATATTACCAGCGCACAAATACAGCTATCTGACACTGGCCTATGGCTGTGCTGGTATGTTCCGAGGGCCGTAACCCTGCATTGTTGGTAGTCCATTTCATAATTCCCCATTGTCCAATAGCCAACATCTTGTTGCATTGTTTTCTGCCTAAAGGAAAAAAATACTAGGAAAAGTGCTGCAAAAACATGTCATTTTCCCAAAAAACGCTATACATGGAGGTACACATATGACTATTTCTGTAAAGGCTAGTTGATAACTCCAACCCTTGCCTGCACTATAATTTGAACTCATTGGTTGTCACTGGTATTTCCAGAAGTAGACAAAACAGAAATCATATCAACTTGTTCAGTATTCATACATAGATGAAAAAATATCCATCAATAGGCTTAACTGGCTTCATGTTAGATGACTATCTATGTGTACAAATCCATTTACACAAACATTTCCATTTAATGTATTTCCGCTTGAGCAATCTTAGCATTTGCTAGGGGCTCCTTATGACAGCAGAAGTGCATTTTCTTTGGATGGACTTACATATCCTTTGGACAGAATAAGAGCATTAGCGTGCAGAGGGGGCGATCCTATACAACAACAGTAAGTGAAACTGAATTTACTGAACCTCTGAATATGGAAAAAGGGTTAAGAGGAATTCACCCCTCTGAAGAGTATTTTACTGTCCAAGGAACTACCATCAACGTAGAGTATAAAAGTAGACTATTTCTTATAGACCATTCATGCACCGATAGCTATACAGTACACTTGTCACCATAGATTAACATAGAAATAACAGCACAAAAACCCTTTAAGTGGGTTAAAGGGAATCTGTCAGCTACTTCATGCTTCGCTCTCTGAGAGTAACATACTGTAATGACAGGAACACTGATTTCAATAGTTTGTATTTATGGTGCAATTATGGTGGGGTTTGCTAAATCTGGAGTTTATTAGCTGCAGCACAGTGCAAGTGAAGGGAACCAGGAGTATGATGTATTCATAAGATGCGGCTCTCCCGTCCCACCTACTGCTTATTGACAGATTTCTCCCTATTACTGCGCATAGAGAGAAATCTGTCAGTCAGCAACCCAGCCCACGCAGATCCTGCACTAGACAAAAGATCTTTGGCTGTTCCTAGATAATCCCCAAGAGGGGAGTTAGCAGAAAGTATGTGAGTATGTACCCCACTCTTAGGCAGCGTTCACAAATCGTGTGACATTTGTGTGCTGCAAGTCATACAAATCTCATACTAATATGAACCCCATTCTTTTTAATAGAGTCATTTATATGAGCAATTTTTTTCCCGCACTGCAAAATAATGTAATGCAATGCGGGAAAAAATCGTGGCATGCTCTATCTTTGTGCATTCCTCGGAACACATAGCCCTTTGTTTTCAATTGAACAGGAAAACACATTGCACAGTGTGTGAAGTGAACGCGTGGTTTCCAATTGAAAACAATGTAACACAGTTGCCGATCTTCCGAACCGGCTGAAACCATGCAGGAGGATCGCACCCTAACAGAAGTAATAGGAGGCGTGTTGGACAGAAAACGCGGGTACACCGCACATTTACAAGTGCAATATCGGGCCGAGTTTCACGGCCTGATATCGTGCTCAGCCAACTGTAGGTAGCCTTAGAGCTAAGCTGAGCTTAACACAGATGAAGGGCCACAGCGCTTAGAACATCGCTTTGGCCGCGTCATTTCAGTGATTTGTGGAGGGGGGGGGGCAATCAAAAAAACTTTTTTTGAAACTGGAGGTAAAAATTTAAATATACTTGAAATTATATACTGAATGAGGACTTTATTAGAGATACCTTTCACTGTATGAAAATTAGGCTCGTGAACCTGGACTGCAGCATAAAATCAAGTGAGCAAGTTTTCCGTGGATCAGTTTCAGTGTGACTCTACATTAAAAATGGGAAAATCAAGTGGTCTGAGTAACTTCCAAAGAGGCCTGGTCCTTGCAGAACTAGCCCTAGTCAGTATCTCATACACTGCCAGCCTTGTGGGGTTTTCTCGCGCAACAGGTTCAAAAAGAGTATACCTAGAATGGCGTGATAAAGGAAAAACGTCCAGCGAAAGGGGATCCTGTGAACATAAACAACTTAACAAAAGGGTCAGAGGATGTTAAGAATCATTCTGACAAACAGGTGGTGCACAGTCAAGAATACAATGCTGGCACTCCAACTAATGTGTGCAACTGCACAAATAGGCATTCCTTAACAAGGATGGGCTTTAACAGATGACCAGTTCGAGTGCCATTGCTGTCTAAGAGAAACAGAAAGGCAAGACTCCAGTGGCAAAAGAGCACAAAACGTGGATGATTGAGTAATGGAAAAGCATCACCTGATCTGATGAACCCAGATTACGATCTATAAACTCTTCGTGTCAGGAGTCAACAGTTCAAGCTGGGTTCTCTGATACCTGTAGATGGACGCTACAACAAACTGCTATGGTTCTGAGGGCCAAATGAAGTCTAACACAATACTAGATGGGGCTACCTAATAAAGTGGCTAGTCAGTGAATAAACAAACATATTCAATTAACCCTTTCCAATCCACTGCCTGACCTGTGAAGACATTACGATTTAAGGCTGTACAGCTCCGATGTTGGTAGACATCCGTGAGGGTTCTCTTACTGTATATTGCCAGCCTCTCTGCTGTCGGAGCCTATCCAACGTGTCACCTCATGCAGTACTGGCTTTAGCCAGCATATAGCGCCGTTGTATAATGGTGGAAAAAGAGTAAGCCCCCTAGGAAAACCAAGATACAAATTGGACTGGAAAGGGTTAAAGCCTTAGACCACACATTGATTTTTGTAAAAATCACATTAAAAAAACACCACCAAATAATGATGACAGCCCCCATTCAAATGCCCCATTGGATCGTATAAATGTCATAGAGAGAAGGGCCCCACTGGGACTCCCCTCTACTAGCCAATGCCCACTAAGAAAGATCAATACCCACTTTTGCAGATCTGGGCCAGCTACAGTACGCAGTGAGTGATCATCTAATGCTACATTTCCTCTACAGCAGCCACTAAAGGGCAATTGTGTAGTCATCCTCAACTTTTCATGGTAATATCAGCTGATCACTTGGGTTTTTCTTGGATCGACTAGTCACCACGGTAGCTTTCTAAATAGAAGGCGGCTTGCTGAAAAAGCAAAAGAGATATCCATAGGCTTGCTATATAGACTGTCATAGCAACAGGAGTGTATAAAAGAATTACACGTGGTTCATATAATGGGCAACCCCAAGATTTTGGTTCTAGGACTACAATGCAAAAAAGTTATCCATGACCATAAAGTTTCTACGTACCTTACATTGTAGATGTTACATTCCTACTACAACACAGTGACCATAAAGTTTCTATGTACCTTACATTGTAGGTGTTACATTCCTACTACAACACAGTGAAGAATTTTTGCTTTCTGAGAACTACTGTACATATGGTTTTCACAGAAACTAAATACACTTGGAGGAAAACCCTCCGAATGCTAGCTGTAGTTTTCATGCTCATAGGGATGATACTGACATGATGTCCTGCAGCAAAATAAATCGCAAGCTATAATAGTAGAATAAGTTTAAAAATATGGAGGATTAAGACACAATTCATTATAAGGCCACCTTCACATGAGCACAATAAGGGTGCATTCATGCGCCTATAATGCGGACGACTATCCTGGCCAAACTGTGGGTCTACTGACCTGAACTCATAGCTCATAGGTTCCTATAATGCTCTGAGTTGGAGTCAGTAGCCCCATGGTTAAGCCAGTATAGTGCCTGTAGTATGCTTGTGTGAAACTGGCCTTAGTGGAAAAGAAAAAGTTTTTATAGCGAGCAAAACTTTGAAGCACATGTGTGGACCTGTCCCTGCATATGAAGGTCAGCTGGAAACTATGCTAGTGATTCTGCTAGATAAGGCACTGTTATGCATAATTGGGGGTTGTCACCACAGTGTTCACCAGAAACCACAAACACTTGGTAGGATATTAAATGTACCAAGACATATTTCAGGATCCATAACTGGACAGCTGAAAAAGTCAGGCACCATACTCAGCTTCATGATTAATATATAAGTGTATATCGTAAGAGGAGAAGCCATCTTCATGTGTACTGTGGTGCCGTTTGCTTGAAATTGGCAATAGTAGAAATGTAAAAGAATAAGTAGTGACACTCTACAGTATGCCAGTGTGGAGTAGCCGTGTAGGGCATACATGACAGATGCTTGGAAAATACAGCTCATATCAAAGCTAGCTCATAGCTGGGGTAGATTTCAGTCTGGCACATGGGAATGGCCAGACATGGGTCAAGTTTACGAAGAGGCGTGCACTTTAAAAAACTTGAATGTAGCAGAAAAAAAAGAAAAATGGGCAGAACACCATGAAAGGAACATAGAACAAATGTGCAGAGCTTAAGGACAAATAGTGCGGATATAGGTGCTGCCGAGCTGGTAACACTGGTCAACCGAAGGTGGTGTTAGCATCAAAATACATGAAAGAATATGGCGAAAAGAGCTAGGACTCTGACACAACCTACTGATGGTGAGGTGCTACTAAGGGATACAGAATAGGAGAACATCTTATTCGAAACCAGCAATGTGTTTCAAAGCATAGACGCCTCTTCATCAGACAGCTGGTCAATGTATTACTCTGATGGTTGGTCAGTTTATCGGAGTCCAATTCATAGCATAATCATAAATTGTATCATCATGAGTAGTTGAGACATGTTCATGAGTTTGGTGCAGGAGCTACAGCTCTGTCCTCTTCAGGGGCTCGGGAATTTACCCCCTTTCTTGTGGGGCGTGGATTAATCAGGAAGTAGCTATTACTGATCTGGCTGATCACTCCAAGACAAGGAGAGAGAGAAGTCTTATTATTATGTTCTGCTTTTCTTGACACAGAGGGGGTCACAAAAAAATGGTGGAAAAAAGACTATATGTGAAGTTAGCCTTAGGCTAATTTCACACGGGTGAGTGCGATATTGGGCCATGAAACTCGGTTCGATATCACGTTTGCCAACATGTGATGTTTCCGTGGATACGAGGTGTTTTTGTGCTGAAATCACTTTGCATCACTTTAGAGACTTATCATTTTTATAGCGCCAACTTATTCTGCAGCGCTTTCAGGTAATTTATTTATTTTCCCCCAGCAAGCTGCGTACTCATTTTACAGACCTTGGAAGGATGGAATGCTGAGTCAACCTTGTGCCGGCTACCTGACCATCAGGTTGAACTTGCAATCTTCAGATCATGAGCGAGAGCTTAGGACTGCATACTGCTGCCTTAACATTGCGTCACATGAGCCCCCCGCCACACTTCAGGGAAGTAGCGATCCTCCTCTGCGGCTTTGAATGGGGTCATACACACACGAGTAATTTTTTTCTGCATTGCACCGCAGTGCAAGAATTAAAATGCGGCATGTTCTATCTTTCTGCATACTCTTGCATCGCAGCGATGGCAGCATTGCATCCCGTGCTAGGTGCATGTGATGTGAGGTATCCCCAAAATGATGCAATGCTGTTTTGACATAAAAACTCCTCGCATCAGCGGGGAATTCATATGTCGGCAAGCACGATATTATGCTGTGATTCATGGCCAAATATCGCGCTCACCCATGTTTTGTTATGTGTTTTGGGGGTCAGTGGCCTTTTTTACAATAGTCACAGGCTGAAAGTTTGGTATTTGTTTGTGCCTGTAAAAATGCATCAGTTAAAAAAAAAATATAATAAAAAAAAAATATATATATAGTTATATAGAGAAATCCACGTGTATCCATTTTATACCTGATTTGGTAAAGCCTTCCATTGTCTTCTATCTACCATCACACTTTGCTCCTCCCACACTGGTCATCAATTGGTGACTACTCCACTCACACATCATGGTGGGATTGCCCTTTTCAGGGTGAGTGTTCTGTTTGGTAGAGTGGTCAGTGCTGTGACAAGCAGTAAACCATGCTATACATGTATGCAGAGTTATGTGTTCTCTTAATTTATGGTGAATGTGGATGAAATGCCAGAAGGGCACAACAAGCATTTGGAGAAAAGTACCAGAG
This sequence comes from Eleutherodactylus coqui, assembly GCF_035609145.1. NCBI lineage: Eukaryota > Metazoa > Chordata > Amphibia > Anura > Eleutherodactylidae > Eleutherodactylus > Eleutherodactylus coqui. The sequence continues at coordinate 60,056,979 of NC_089844.1, read as the reverse complement.
TCGTCCAAAAATGTCACAGATGTTTATCTACCGACTAATCCGAAGAGTCAACCTGACAGAACAAGTTGTTCCATACCGGGCAGTCACAACTTTAACTGTGACACCCTATATAGATAACACAGGATCACCTATTCACAATAGATGCCAGTCAGAGATGTCCCGAGGCAGCAAGTGGGGTTATACACTTCTGTATGGCCATAATAATGCACTTTGTAATATACATTGTGCATTAATTATGAGCCATACAGAAGTTATAAAAAGTTTTTTACTTACCTGCTCCGTTGCTAGCGTCCTGGTCTCCATGGTGCCGACTAATTTTTGGCCTCCGATGGCCAAATTAGCCGCGCTTGCGCAGTCCGGGTCTTCTGCTGTTCTCTATGGGGCTCCGTGTAGCTCCGTGTAGCTCCGCCCCGTCACGTGCCGATTCCAGCCAATCAGGAGGCTGGAATCGGCAGTGGACCGCACAGAAGAGCTGCGGTCCACGGAGGAAGAGGCCATCTTCAGCGGTGAGTAGAGAAGTCACCGGAGCGCCGGGATTCAGGTAAGCGCTGTGCGGGTGGTTTTTTTAACCCCTGCATCGGGGTTGTCTCGCGCCGAACGGGGGGGGGGGGTTTAAAAAAAAAAAAACCCGTTTCGGCGCGGGACATCTCCTTTTATCTACACTCCCCCCCCCCCCTGCACAATGACCTCTGCAGAGGTCACAGAGCATGTTTAGAACAATTTCCCATAGAAATCAATGGATCAGCTCCTGTCCATTGCGTAAATGGCCCTTGAGCTCTGCTGTAAAGCATCTGTAAATGCTGTTAAAAGCAGCTCAAGCAAGATGACCACCCCCAAAGTCACATGTGGACAATAGAATAAACATGTGTACAATCAGAAAAAAAATGGATAAATGGAATGCATCTCACTATCTGGCTTTAATTAGTAAAATAAAGTGATACATTCCCTTTAAGTGCCCTGTCACCCTGTCTACTAATGATTCGGCAAACAGAAAACTGTTCAACCCAGAGAAAAGCAAAATCTTATGAGGCATGGGCAAAGGTTGAGAAGAGCAAAGGTGTATTGATTATACTGTTTGCATGCTGTATGTTATGGTTAGTTTAGCATTTAGTGGAGGAATCTAATCATACTGGTTCTGAGAAAAAGATACAGTGGGCCTTAGAAAAGGGTTGTTCATCATTTCTTTCATTTTTCATCCTAAAAACCTACTTTGGATTTTGGTAGAGATCCACGTCAAATCGGGAACAGGGATTTTCTTTAAAATCTCAATCTATGTTAATGTGTCAGTTGTTCAAGTTTTAATCCTGGACAACGCCGGGTATCCCAGCTAGCTTAATAATCGCATACGTGCAGCAACGATGTCTGCCCTCACGTGTCTGTCTGTTTGTGTAGGCCTAGCTTATGATGTGCAGCCCCTTGCCACCGGGATGTAGGCGTGCCTGCACTACACCAAATAAATCTGCCTTGTCGCGCTCCCCAGAGAATTGTATACATTTTCGGGATAAAACAAAGCCTATGTCCTTCCTCAGGATGCAAGCTATCTTCATGCCAAATTTCATCAAAATCGCTTTAAAAGGTAATAGACAGACAGTTACTTTTGCATTTATAATGTTAGTATGGATGAGTAAGGCCTTAGTCAGACGGGCGCTTTTTGCCGCGATTTGCGCATGCGCATGCGTCCGGCGATTTTATAAAACCATTGCTTTGCAATGGTATCGGACACATGAGCGCTTTTTATGCGCTCGTCCGATAAATTATAGAACAGAAATCGCAGATCGCACCTATCTGCGATCTGCGATTCCTGTTCTCTTCTCTATATGCGCTCAATGGGGCCGGCGGCAGCAGCGCCGACCCCATTGAGAACATATAGAAGACAAATCATTCTTCTCTGCCACAGCTGTAACAGCTGTGGCAGAGAAGAACGATGTTTGCCCATTGAATTCAATGGAGCCGGCAATACAGCCGACTCCATTGAAAGCAATGGGCTGCCGGCGTGCGCGGGATGAATTGTTAGGAAGGGCTTAAATATATAAGCCCTTCCCTGCAATTCATCCAGAAATGTGTTAAAATAAAAAATATATATATACTCACCTGCTCCCGGCAGCCGGAGTTCCGTGCGGCCGGCCTGCAGTGGGTGTGAAGGGGGTGTGAGTCAGACCTGCCCCCTGATTGGCTCAGCGCTGAGCCAATCAGGGGGCAGGTCTGACTCACACCCCCTTCACACCCACTGCAGGACGGCCGCGCTGTACTCTGGCTGCCGGAAGCAGGTAAGTATATATATATTTTTTATTTTAACACTTTTCTGGATGAATTGCAGGGAAGGGCTTATATATTTAAGCCCTTCCCGACAATTCATCCCACACTCGCCCGCAGCGCATTGCTTTTAATGGAGCGGGCTGTATTGCCGGCTCCATTGAATGCAATGCTCTGGACAGCTCCAGCCCGTTTCTAATGAAACGCGGCTAGGAGCAGATTTTTGGGCGATTTGCGGGCACCGGTCACGCGATTTGCGGATGCGCATCCGTCATGTGATCCGCATATCGCGCGAAAAAACGCCCGTCTGACTAAGGCCTTAAAGTAGTATGAGAATATATGAGCTGTTTACTTCTTAGGCTGGTTTCACAAGGGCGACAAAAAAACCCCAAAAAAACGCACGATTTTCTGATGATAGCGCGAGAAAATGCATGTTTGTGAAACCCATGCTTTTCAATGGTTTTTGTCACATTAGCATTTTTTTCACTGATGCCATGTTGCAAGGGAAAAAAAAATCGCGGTATGCTCTATCTTTCTGCGATGTGGAATTTTTTATCTCTCATGTTTCTGTATGGAGCCTCCTTGTTTATCGCATCACACAAACTCGCAATTTTCGTGCGATGCGTTTTTAACATTGGAAACTACTATTAACTTTTGTGATAAATAAATTGCACGATTTTATCGCGGGCGGCAGGGATGTGATGTGGGATGATTCTCAACAAAAAGCATCGCTGATGCTCAAAAAATGTTGAGATTTTGCCACGATTTTCTTGCGGCAAAATCGTGATTGTCCGGGTGAAACTAGCCTCAGTGTTCATTAAGTTCCTTGAGAAAACTCCCATAGGATCTGCTAGTGACCGCTACCATTATGCTGGAGAGATGTTAGGAATTCTTAAAGAGGTATTCACCCATCAACCGATGACTGGTCACCAAAACAGTCTTAAATAAGGATTACAAGCAGAGGCCTAACTTGAAGCTCCCGGGCCCCAATGCAAAACCTGTAACAGGGCCCCCAACTATAATGCTTTATTCATAGTACTGGGCTCCCTATATGGAGAAGAGGGGCCTTATGGGCCCCCTAAGGCTCCTGGGCCCGAGTGCCACCGCATCCCCTGCATCCCCTATAGTTACAAAATGACTCAAAATGAAGGTGTCCTATGCTTTCTTTAATCCACCATATTGCGAGTAGCCCTCCCAAAGCCTCATTGTTAGATGCTCCCTGTGCAGGTAATGTTTAAGCTCATCTTCCATAGACCTTTACAACGCAGGACAAGACACCCACTGCAAATAAATGGATCATTATGGCCCCCTACATACGGGCGGAAATTCCGTGGCGGGATTTCCCGCAGAATTTCCGCCCATGGTCACTGCCATAGGATTGCATTAGAAAACGCAATCCTAGGCAGACAGCCGTGATTTGTCACGTGAAATCACACGCGGAAAACAAATCGCTGCATGTTATATTTCTGTGCAGGTCTCGCAGAGGCCTGCACAGAAATGTCAGTGGTGACAGGCCGGCTCCACTCTGCGCATGCGCCGGCTGGGAAACGGCCAGCACACAGAGAAGATGCCGGGAGCGGGTGAGCCGCAGGCCTCTGCAGGGGCACTGGACTGCATCCCGCTGCGAGAATTCTCGCAGCGGGATCCGACCCGGCCGTCTGCAGGCGGCGTATATCAGTATCCTGTATTTTAATATTGTTTAGCCTCTATGTATATCTACTCTCCACATTATGTTTCTTTAATCAGGGGTTCCGGTATTTGTGTTTTATTATCCTTTATTGAGAACATAAAAAATGAGTAAAGCTCCTCAACACCCTTTCCATCCTCCCATCCATCCCATTCCAGCTTAGAAAAAAATAGAGTAAATTTAATATAAATGCATACAGGCCAGGCACACACTTGATGTGTACGCATGTTGCGCCAAAGAGGTTTGGGGCACCACATGGACAGCTGTCAGTGTGCTGTCCAATACATGGATGGCCCGCACAATGGCATGCATTGTCCTATTTCTCATCTGCGATACAGACAAGAAAAGGCTACACGGCAAGTGTTTTTCACATGGACAATCAGCCCCTATGAAAAATCAGCCGTGTGCATAGCCCTATAGGTCATAATAGGTCCATGTGCTGTTCATAAATTAACATGGATAGCATACGGAACCAAATATGCTAGTGTGCCGGAGGCCTTAGACGGATGTGGTGCGGTTTGCTATCACTATGTACAGTATGTACCGCTATACGCTATGCCTCACACTCTCATCACCATAGCATCTAAAGGGTGGGTCACAGAAAAGTAGCTCAACTCCCCATTCTTATGAAAGCTATCTACGGCGGCTTTAACACGGTCAAAAAAAAATTGCACAAAATGTGTGTGTTGTGATATGGAGAAATATGAGCCGCATTCTTTTGATTGGGGTCCTACACATGAGTAATTTTTTCACGGTATTTCCTATTTTTGTGCATTCGCTTAGAATGCAATTGCCTATTGTTTTTAATGAGGCTGGCCAAGCATCGCACGGCGTGCGAGATGCAGTCAACTGCGAATACACTTAATACATTGAACACACTAGGAAACACTTCGCAATCTTCTGTGCCGTCAGCGCATCCAGTCACGCGTTAGCCGGCAACCCCTAGTGAGCGCCACACCGCTGGTCAGGTGAGGAGGAGAACTGTAGCAGCCGATTCCTATGCAGAGTCGACACCAGTGGTATTTTTAATGCAAGAACAGTGCAGTCTGTAGAGCTATACTTAGGCAGACCTCCTTATAAGTCAGTGGAATCTGTAGGATCCATCCGAAAACAAGTCGGTCATGCAGTAGTTAGCTTTGCTCCATTATTAATAGAAGAAATGAAGCTAGTGTGAACATAACCTTAATGGGATATTCCCGTCTAGGAATGGCATGACATTCCACTGGGATATACCATGACATGCTGATTAGTGAGGGTTCAGTTTCTGGAATCTTAACAGTTACCAAAAACTAAAGGCCTTCTGTGCAGTTGGACCCCCAATGATGGGAAAGTGATGGCATATCCTACCAAAATGCTATCATGGGGAAAATCACTTTAACAATAAGCTGAAGCGGACAGGTAAGAGTAGTGGGCAGACGTATCCACGGATATCAATCGACATACGTATGCTCCACTGTTGGCAAAGATGGTCTTAGCTACTGCTAATAGGAGGGGTCTGAAATGACCAAAACTATTTTGTTAGTGAAACATGCTCTAAAACTACACAAATATGTACAGATTCCATGTCTGTCTGCTGTAATATGTGCAGATTACTATATTTTGCTATAACCAACAGAAGAATTTATATTTACTGTACAATACTACCTCATTAGGGCCTCGTGTGGCTCAGAGAGTGCCAAGGCAGCAGAAATGCAGTCCTAAGCTATTGGTCATGACCTGAAGGTTGCGGGTTCAATCCCCACATGGTGCAGGTAGGCAGCTCAAGGTTGACTCAGCCTTCCATTCTTCCGAGGTTGGTAAAATGAGTACCTAGCTTGCCGGGGGGGGTAAAGATAACTGGGGAAGTCAATGGCAAACCACCCCGTAAAAACAGTCTGCCAAGAAAACGTCACAATGTGACTGATGTCACCTAGGAGTCAGTCATGACCCGGTGCTTGCACCAGGGGACTTTACCTACTACCTCTTTATTTAAAATCCCAAGGACGCACAAAGCTGGTGAATTTAAAAAGAATGTACAACACCTAAGTTAAAGAGGTTGTCCCAGATAAAGTTTTTTACAAACATATCCCCCAGTGTACAAACATAAAGAGCTCATACCGCTCCCCTCAACAGGGTCTCTCTGTTGACGTCATGTTTGCAGGCAAGAGTCAGCCTGTCCGTCCCGTAAACAGGCTTCTGCGGCCAATGACAGCTCAGAGATCATCACTGAGCCCTGTCATTGGCTGCAGCAGCAGGTTTGTGCAGCCCATTGTGTTGCATAACAACAGAGCTCAGAATCAGGAACAAATAGCCATTACTGTGCTACAGCAATTTGGTGTGGCAGATCAATGGCAATAGAACAACACAGGAGTAAATGAAAGTACTAATGCAGACCTGAATAGGCCACCAGAATCAAACAGAGTCCAGTCAGAGATGTCACTGGCACATTGTGGTTGTATAGAAACATAGTGCAACCACTGAAAATACAGAGGAGTGGTGGGTAACAGCACAAACAATAGTGTTCATGATTACGAGTAGCTTTACTAAAACGTTAATTTGCAGCCTACTTCTAGAAGTCTCTTACAACCCATAAGTTGTCTTCAGCAAAGTAATAGAAAGGAATTAGCGTGCCCTTATTATCCTCCACGACAAGACTAAAAGATATAACAGGACACATGATAGCTCTGCGGCTGGTAGGGAGAATGTTAACAGCTGCTTATTGGTGAGGGACCTCTGCTACCCTTCTGCAATCGCTTCTTTGTTACTGTGAAATACAGTATTTAAATAGAACTTGCAGAACAAAGGGAGCATCAAAAGGTATGGCTTCTTCTTGAAGAGAGATAAGAAAAACAGGGAAAAGTAAACTGTAGCTCTACAGACGACATATAAAAATGTGTTTCTCCAACTGCAGAATACATTATGTTAAAGATCAGTGGAATAGGAATAATCAATTTATCTGCATACTAAATACACCAATGACATCTCACTGAGGTCTCAGTCAGACGAGCGAAGTTTACACGCTGCTAAGCAACGTGTAAACCACGCTGCTGTCATCCTGAAAAAGATTGCGTGACCGGGCTGCTTCTAGCTCCGTGAAGCAGTCCGGTTACACAGCTGGGGTGCGGTCTGTGTGCTTCCACGGCCCCCATAGGAGCCTATGGAAAGCACCCTGCACACCGCAGAGCTAACAACCAAGTTGGCACTCAGTGTCCACTCTTTTTAGAAGTGCAGATTCTGCGCTTCTAAAAAGGGTCCATGTGAGTGCTTTCATAGGAATCTATTGGTTCCTATAGCAGCGTGGTTTACAAGCTGCTGTAGCAGCATGCAAGTCTCGCTCGTCTAACCGAGCCCTTTGGATGTGTTTACACATGGCATCTTTTGCTACATTTTGGAACCACAGCAAAAACGCATGCATTGTTAAAAACAGCACATGGTTTCTAAAAAAAAATATAAAAAAAATGCATGCAGTTCTTTTTTTTAAAACGAAAAAAAAGGTGTGGCACAGTGTTAGCCAATGGAGCAAAATGTGATTTCGGACCTCTCATGCCTAAATAAAGATCCTGAGATTTCCAAAAGCTCGCTATAACATTATGTATTGTTGTTAGTCATTAAACGGTCTCATATCTACAAGATTACGTGGTTTCTCTTACTGAGAACAATCTCGTTCTTTTTTTATAAACACATGTGACTTTGAAAAACGCATGCAGTTTTTTTGCGGTTACTCAAAAACACGGCAAAAAGCCAAGTGTGAGCGCAGCTTGAAAGGTCTCCAATGCAAAAAAAAAGTATGCTTTTTATATAAAATATCTAAAGCTGCTTTACAAAAAAGTGCTTACATCATAAAAGCTATGAACCCCTATATGCATTTAAGGGGAACCTGTCAGCACTTTTTGACACATTAATCTGCCTATACTATTTAAACAATCATAAAAGCATCTCTGATTACATGGTTATCTGCCTTCACATGTGCGGCAGGGATTCAGTATCCCTACTCTGTTCAGAGAGCAGGAAAAGGGAATTCCCTGGCCAAACGGGTTGGTAGTATGAAGAAACCCAACAGGGCAGAATGGACCATATTGACTATAATGGGGTCCATTCAGTTTCCGCTCAGCTGCCCGGCAATAGCCCATACGCTATTTCTTCCAGTATAATGTGCCGAATCTGAGACGAAACCTCCGACTGGAGGTCCCATCGCATATGTGAAGCCGTAGCTCTTCATCTGAATGCAAGGATATATATGGCCAGACACACTTACTCCAGGGTCACAGCAAACCGCAGGGGGTTAGAGAACTCGACCCAGAAATAGGTGAAGCCTCGGGAGGTCTTCTGATTAATAAGAATAAACATAAGTAGCTCAACTATATTTCTACCTTCACAATATTTCCTGTACTTTAGTTCACGCATATAACGAATGCCGGGACTGTATCACACAAGTGTTGTGATGAGTGATTGGAGCACAGACTGACTGTTGACTCTTTATTTTAATATGTTTGTCATTACATCTAGTAAATCTAGTTTCACTATACTCACTACACTTTGTTTAACTTGGCACTATCATGATGGTTCAAGTTCTTTCTAGTTCCAACACATCACATATACTGTATCTTTTATGTATGGCATAATGTAGATGGGAACTTTTGAAACAATTTGTCATTTCCAAGTGTTGGAGCGTATCCCACTAAGCAATGATCATGCAGTAAGCAGAATTACAATGAAGTGCAAAAACTGCCTTTCCCACCTGTCCCACATGTGAAAGCAAAGCTCCTTTAAGAAATAAAGACCTACGCAGACTAGTCGCGGTTTGAATTTTGTAACTTTCTTCTATTAAGGCCTCATGTCCACGGGGAAAATCAGGCCCGCTACGGATTCTCCATGGAGAATCCCTAGCAGGTCCCTTCTGCCCCACGGACATGAGGGCTGAAAATAAGAATAAACTCACCTGCTGCGGGCCATGCATGTCTTTCTTCCTTCGCAGCCGGATCTTCTTTCTTCGGCCCGGCGGATGTGCTCGGCACGCCGGCTGCGTGCCGCGCATGCGCCGGGCCAAAGAAAGAAGTTTCCGGCCACGAAGGAAGGAAGACCTGCATCGCCCGGAGCAGGTGAGTTTAATTCAGGCGCGGGTCTCCTGCGGATCCGGACGGCTTCCATAGGCTTCAATAGAAGCCTGCGGGAGACCCGCACCTAAATGGAGCATGTCTGGATTTTTTCTTGCACGCAGAACCCGCGCCTGACGGGAAAAAGGACATCCGCAGGTATTTAACTACCTGCGGGTGTCTAAAGTATCCCTATGGGACGCGGATCCGCGTGCAGGAAAAACGCTGCGGATTTAAAATGTTAATTTGCCCGTGGACACGAGGCCTTAGATACTAAGGTAATAAATTAAAACACTGCAGTTAAACTCAAGATATTGATGGCATTTCCATGTAATACTGTAAAACGCAATGGTTAGTCCTATGGATAAATCACACTGTGCTAGTTACATACTTACACCAGAAGACTTATCCTTGTATAGCTTTAAAGGGGTCCAGCAAAGTTTAACACTTACTTCCCCACAGGTTAAGGGTTTAGTGTACGATTGTTGGTCAGAGATCACAGGGACTTCGGACCACATGATCATGGTAACTGGAAGGGTGGAAGGACCAATGCGGAAGGTGGAGGCAAAGAGGTGAAGGTCAGTACATTTTACATATTCTCAGCAAATGAGAATATATTAATAGATACGTTTGAGCTATGGTCCTGGAGGAGAATGCTACTGATACCTTAGACAGCCATGATAACAAACAAGGTATCACTAGAGGGCAAAATCATCAAACAGCGGCTTTCTTTTTCTGGCCATGTGATGCATGCTAACTCACTGGAAACAGTACTGATGCTTGGCAAGGTCAGTGGAAAGAGAACATCAGGATGGCAAAGAACAAGATGGCTAGATACAATCAAGGCCACGACCAACATATCAATCGTCAAACTGAAAGAAGCGGTGAAAGACAGGAATGTGGGGAGAACATTGATCCATAAAGTGACCAAAGGTCAAATGCAACTGAACGGTTTATCATCATCATCATCATTTTTTTAATAGCCTTCCTCTACTTAGTAACCCTATTCTTAGACTGCCAGACCAGCGAGATATGGGCCCCTAGCGGCTGCTGCCTTCAGTCTCATACGTACAGAGGTCCAACCGATCATGAAAAAAAAAGGGGCCCCTGAATGAATGAACCGGCAGTCAATCATACTTGCAGCTGCTCCCTTCAATTCAATGGGACTGCTGGAGATAACTAAGTGCTTGAACTACAGTCCAGTCAAAATAATTCAACTTCCATTGCAAGTTTGGTTTATTTGGCAAATTTACAAACTTTCAGATGTTTGCAATAAGTAAAAGAACTATTTAAATACCGTAGTTTAGCACAGCTATATAAATTCATAAAAAAATTGTGAATATATAAAGAATATAGGCAGCAAATGAGTATAGGCAGTACCAGGCATTCTTTCAGGCACCACACCCTTGGAGAAAATCCACAGCTTCTCAATGCCCTCCTCATCCCTCCCTCCCCAGAAAAACTGGAGCAACATTTAAGCAAAATTAAAAATAATTTCAACCAATCAGATCCCTCCCTGCAGCAGCAAGGCTGTGTGATTATCTTCAATCATGTTCTCCTGTCTGCTCTGCTTGGTGATCTCTGCAATCATCTTCTCCTGTGTGCTGTGCCTTGTGATCTCTTCAATATTAGAGAATACAGCATACAAAAGAATAAAACTGAAGACTCTTCTTCTGTCTGTTGTACATAGTTTTTTTTTTTTTTTAAATCTTCCTTTAAAAAGTGACCTTCTGGACCTGAAGAAGCAAAGATGGCCGAACGGCGTCTAACTATCTGATGCACAATAAGACACTACATGCTGTTCTGACTGGTCAATACTGCTCATGCAAGCAACGCTGGTTAATCAAAGCAGGTGTAGTGTTGTGGTCTCATTCCCACGGCCTTTTGCATATTATCACCCTATAAGGCAGAGTATCTCATGCACGCTGTCATGCGCAGTGTGACTTGTTTATTTTTTTAATTCCCCGCTCTGTCTCACAGCAGTGTTGCATATGCAAGCTGCACATACACAATGTATTGCGTATGTAATTTGCTGAATACACAACCCATAGAAGACAATAGCGCTGTATGCGTGTGATACATGGTGAAATAGAACAAATTGCGTTTTTTCATGCACGCATTACACGCAATGTGTAATGTGATTGTTCTCCGCAAGTGAAACCAAGTCATCTTGTAGATATGATACCTTTTAGTGGCTAACAAAAAGACATGATGTGAGATGAGCTTTCGAACCCACTTAGGTTTCTTCTTCAGGCTTAATGGAATAGATCTGAAGATATATGCAAAGGCACAGACATGATGTGATTAATTTGCACTTAACGATAGCAACCAGTATGAGTAGAGGATTAAATTCTTAATTAGTTCATTAATAAGGGATGTGAAAGTTTTATGGTCTCTATATTGGTGTTGGGGGGGGGGGGTCACCAGACTTGTGTGTTATCTCTGCTTTAGATTTCTCATATTCTCCACTGATGCATGAAGCCACTTGAGATGTTTATTCCTGTCTTGAGAGTGTCAAAGATGGTAATAAACCTGTTCTCCCAAATTCTTCTATGACATTGAGATTTGAAGTTGCCTTTTATTATAGTAACTTTCATGTGTTCCACGTTATGTCCGTGACAAGAAAAATGATCAGCTACAGATAATTCTGTCTTTCTTTAATTGTGTAGTGATAAGACCTCATCCTAGCTCTCAGTTTTTGTCCCGATTCCCCAACAGGATATTCACTGCACCAGATCAGGTATACAACATTGGCAAGGAACATGTGAATGTTCCAGGGATCTTATAGTCCTGCTGTGTGTTGGGGATTTGTATCCTGTTTGTGGTCCGTACATGTGAGCAGGTCTTACAGCTCCTTACCTTACAGGGATAAGTTCCTTTTTGTGTGTCGGAGGGCAATGCACTCCTGATTATAAAGTTCTTCAAATTTGGAGGTTGCCTGTAACATAGAAGCAGAGGGTCCGGGAATATGGTTTTCAGACAGTCAGCCCTGTGTAGGGTACCTCTAGCTGTGAATTGTAGGTCACTACTAGAGGCACATGACCGTTTTCTCTCTTCTCTGTGTATTGGAGTAGTTGATTTATAGGTATCCTGCTGGCTCTAGTGATTTGGTCATCAATTGAGGTGGGATGGTAACCCCGATTCAAAAGTGTTCTTTTCAGATGCTGTAAATGTTATTCTCAGTCTGTTGGGTTAAAGCAGATCCGGTTGTATGTGATGGCCTGGCTGTAGACGACGGACTTTGATGTGTTTGGGGTGGAAACTGTCCCATGGGTGGTATGTGGGCTGATCAATGGGTTTTTGGTATAGGGATGTCTGTATTGAGTTTTTTTCTAATTTTTATGGTGGTGTCCAAAAAGTTAATCTCTGTATACGAGTAGCTTAATGTCAGGTTAATGGTGGGCTGAAATGAAATACATCTCTCATCGAATTGTATTGGTTCTTGTTCGAGTCACATCACTGCCAGCACACCTTCACTACTGTGGATTCTATCCTGGATAGCTAGGGTTAAGATCTTCTCTCCTGGCTAGTTCAGGTTAATTAGCCCTGCAGCTAGTAGCTGAGGTAGTTAGCCTGCTTAATGTTACTGTCTGAGAGCTGGCTCCGGTGTCCTGGTTTGCCCTCTGTGTTTCTGTTTGTCTTGCATTTCTGTGTCCTTGTGTTTTATTTACTGTCAGTTTCTGTTTGTCCATGGTTTTCTGTACTTCGTTTCCTCTCTAATATTGGTTTCTTCTTGTGAAAGAAGTGGGGTAAACCCTTTCGGGACGGGTGCCCTACTGGGTCTGTCTGAGGAGTTCAGAGTACCCTGCTCTCAATGCTACCTTTCATGTCTGTCTGTTCCTGTGTCTAGTCACCTGTATACCAAGCCTACACACCTGTCCTGACTGCTCAGATACCAAATCCCTAGGGGTTTTGTTGGCAGTCCAGGACTAACGTAACAGATGATTATAATGTCATCAATGTAGCGGAAGTAGGCCGATGGTTTGCTGGGCAGTCAGCCACTCTCCAGTTTGGCCTGGTGACCCCCTAACACCAATATAGAGATCATAAAATTTTCACATCCCTTATCTGTGGACTAATTACTACTTCTCTACTCATCCTGTTTTGGTATTGTTTTAAGTGCAACTTAATTAGACCATGTCCATACCTTTTCGTGTATGTGGGTGTGTATATTCTCTCTTCGGATCACTATAATAACATGTCTTTTTGTTAGCCATTAAAAGGTAACATATTTTTTAAGATTACTTGTTTTTTCTTGCAGAGAACACTCACATTTTGCTCTACTGGCTAAAACTTTTTTGCTTTTTATGCAATGTATATAAGCTAATGTGAATGGATCAATGAAAATCAAGGTACTTTCATAAACTGCATTCACTGCATATTACACATGCATACATCATGCGTGTAATATGCAGGGAAATCATGCTCGTCGGAATGAGCCCTTAAGCTAATGATGCATAGTGTGCATAAGGTAGTCAGAGTAGCTGGTCTGGCCATCTCTGCTTCTCCAGGCCCAGAGGGTTGCTTTAACTTTATATACCATGCCCTCTTCCACCCGCAACCTCTTAAATATTCCCCCCAGAGTAAATTGTATGAAAGACAGCCTAGGCAGTACTACACTACAAAGAATCCTCTCTAATAATCGCACAGAGCAGAGCAATTTGACTTCAACCATTCAAAAAAGTGTCACATTTTTGGCACAAATATCAAAATTGCAACTTTTTGATCAAATATTACTTACTAGAGAAACCTGTTGGATGTGACCTGAATTTGCACTGCTAAAGGTTAAAGGGGTTGTCCCGAGGCAGCAAGTGGGTCTATACACTTCTGCATGGCCATAATAATGCACTTTGTAATGTACATTGTGCATTAATTATGAGCCATACAGAAGTTATAAAAAGTTTTATACTTACCTGCTCCGTTGCTGGCATCCTCGTCTCCATGGTGCCGACTAATTTTCGCCCTCCGATGGCCAAATTAGCCGCGCTTGCGCAGTCCGGGTCTTCTTCTTTTCTGAATGGGGCTCCGTGTAGCTCCGTGTAGCTCCGCCCCGTCACGTGCCGATTCCAGCCAATCAGGAGGCTGGAATCGGCAATGGACCGCACAGAAGCCCTGCGGTCCATGAAGACAGAGGATCCCGGCGGCCATCTTCAGCAGGTGAGTATGAAGACGCCGGACCGCCGGGATTCAGGTAAGCGCTGTGCGGGTGGTTTTTTTAACCCCTGCATCGGGGTTGTCTCGCGCCGAACGGGGGGGGGGGGGGGGGTTTAAAAAAAAAAAAAACCCGTTTCGGCGCGGGACAACCCCTTTAATTATCAGGTGTTCTGTCTCCCTTCTCTGTTTAGTCAATTGATTACTTTCTTGTTTATTGGTTATGTTTCATATTAATCTGAGCAGGTGCACCATGTTTTTATGCAATGACTAAGAGCTGCTGTGATAGCTCGAAACGTGTCAGTGTTGCACCATTGTATGTCCTTGTTAGGATTTTAATACTTCTCAAAAAAGCCACAATTCTGGACTGAAATAGAGAGGGTATATTTCTTTTATGCTGAAGTCCCTCTGATCTACTCATTCAGGGCTCTTTCATACGAGCGTCCTTTTGATGCAATGTAGGCACGCCAAAAAAATTGCGCTTATTAGAACCAATGGTTTCCTATGGAAACATGCAGACTGAGAAATTTTAGCTTCGTCCAAAAAGCGCTCCGCCAAAAAAAAAAGGACCTCAGCGACTGAAATTCAACAGCTCCAAATCCCTGCTGCATGAAAAGAAAGAACATGACCTATCCTTGGTATGCCCTGCACAGTAGTGTTCATAGTCTCCTATGGGAGACTATGCAAGCCGGATGGCAAATGGAGAATGAGGAATTCCCTGTAGCGGGGAGAGAAGGGTGACTTTGCAGGAGGTAATTACGCTCGCTGACTGTCATTATGCCCTTAAACTACCCAGTAGTGGCATATACGTTATTGGGTAGTTTAAGAGATAAAAGGCATAATGACAATCAGCATTATTACCTCCTGCTGAGAAACCATTCTCTCCCCACTACAGGAGAGGAAGAGAGGGGGAGAGGGGGATAGAGAGGGAGAGAGAGAATCCCCCATAGCATGGAGAGAGGGGTGAGGCTAGCAGAGAGAGAGAACGTGGCTGGAAGGAATCCCCCATAGCAGGCAGAGAGGGGGTGGGGCTAGTGGGGGGGAGGGGGGAGAGCTGGACTGGAAGGGACTCTCCAAGGAAATTCCCCATAGCAGGGAGAGAGGAGGCATGGCTGGAGGGGACTCCTGAGGGAATCAGCCCCATAGCCCCACCCTCTCTATTCCCGCTATGGGGGATTCCCTCGGGGAGACCCCTCTAGCCCTACCCTCTCTCTCCCTGCTATGGGTGATTCCCTCGGGGAATCCCCTCTAGCCCCGCAGGTACTAACTGCTGTTAGGGACTTCAGGACTGCTGTTGCAATCTCACTCTCTCTCTCATACCTGAACTCCCTGAATGGGTGATTTTAGTGCTAATTAAGCTCAGGACTTGTACACAGAAAAATCATCCACTCACGCACTTTTGTGGGCAGTCAGCCATGTTTTTTAGGCGCTGAATTTGGGCGTGCGTAGGTCCCTTGTGTGAAAGAACCCTCAGGATCTTCTTTTAAGCTGTCCGAGATAGCCACTGCAATTTTCTAATGCACACTGTGCACTGCTGTGATTGGCCAGTGCTGATCATGTGAACAATGGTCGCCAATCAAAGAGCAGGTATAGTGCATTGGTAGTCTATTACTACCAATGCACTGTAGGGATTAGGTAGTCTGATTGCATCAGCCATCTTGGACAGCTGAAAACGGTACCTGGAACGAGCAGATCAGAGGGGTGTTAGCACAGAAGACCAACAGTAGGCAATATAGCAGCCCCGTCCAGTCCTAGGACAACATTTTGTCTTGAAACAAGACCGGCACTTTAAGAGCATTACATCTTTTAATATATTTGTCAGACTTACACTGGAGCAAGGTTTACTTAGACCGGCGTATGAAACACAAGTCTAAATAAATATGCCCCAGTTTTCAAATGTGCTTATTGTTATCCGCAAACCATTCAAATGTGCTTAGATTAGTTATCTGTAAACCACATAGTAAGTCTAGATTCACTCCAAGGTAATAGAGGGATGTTCCTATGACCAATATAGCTAAACGGATTGTGACTGTAACATAGGAGCACCATCTCTAATTAAAATGTCCAGTTTTGGATTAGGGAAGCGCTAAGTAAAAGAATTGGCCAGTTGTGGTGGTCATCGTAAGCAACCTTCATACATTCTGCAATATGCCGTAGAACACATCTGGGTATCACAATGTAATTACGAAGCTGCAGGCATACAGTATTTGTGCAGTCGACTACTCCTGCCGCAATGGCTATAGTGGCCAAAAGTCTACAACCCTTACTAAGGGCTCATATCTGTCACAACCCACAGAAAACAGGATACGCAAAAAAAACCACGGTGCAGACGGACACTAATAAATGTTGGCTGCGTTTTTTTAATGCATTTATAGATTTTAGGGCAATTCACACAATATGTTCAGTATTTTTTACGGACTGAATACGAACAGCACACAGACATACTGAATTAAATTGGTGTATTGAGACGTGTTTTTTTTTTATGCAGACCAATGCTGCGTGTAAAATATAAAAAAATTGTAGTATATCCAATTTTGGTCCGTATTCACCAAAATCAGCCTAAGGGCGGCTTCAGACAACCTTATATCAGCCGTTTTTTCATGCACGGCCGATATACGGTGTCCCTCTCTGCAGGGGGAGGAGGCTGGAAGAGCCAGGAGCAGTGCACTGAGCTCCTGCCCCTCGCCACTATGTGCAATGGGAAGGGGCGGGACAAGGGCGAAGCTAAGTTTTGGAACTTAGCCCAGCCCCTGTGCCGCCCCCTACCATTGCAAATTGTGACAAGGCGCGGAGAGGGGGCGGGAGCTCAGTGCACTGCTCCCGGCTCTTCCAGCCAGTTCTCTGCACATTGCGCACGCAAATTTTGCATGCGCAAATACGCCTGTGTAAGGGCTTATTTACACGAGCGTATATCTGCCGGCGTTTTCATGGCCGGCTCATATACACTTCCATCTGAGCAGTCCCCCCCTTCACCGCCTCACTGCACCTCTCCTCCCTTCCGAGCGGTGTGCAATGGGAGTGGGTGGGGCGGAGCTAAGCTCCCACTCCCTCCTCGCAACTTGTCCATAGCCAGCAATGGGAGTGAGTGGGACAGAGCAGAGCTTAGCTCCGCCCCATACTATTGGAAACGCCGGAGTGGAGGAGAGAAGGGGGGGGGAAGCGTATATCGGCCAGCCGTGAAAACAAGCCCTTAAGGATTGATAATGTCTATGGGTGTGTTAAAAAAGAAACAAAAAAAACTTGCACGCCATGCAATGTTCTTTCCAGCCCTATTTAAAATAATGGGCGAGGGGCTCCGAGGGGACACCCAAAGATAGGACACGCCGCAATTTTTTTCCTGCAGCGCGATGTTGGTCATGTTTATCTTATTTGTGCAAGATTCGCGTGTTTCGCATCGCACAATTCTCATGGCCGTGTGAAAGCAGCCTAACATCCTGCATTTTTTTTTTGCAAAACCTCTTTTCTGTGAGTTGTGATAAAACTGACAGAACTTACATTTTTTTGCACATGTAAAAAATAGATAACACGCTAATGCGAGATCGGCGTAACACACCTACACACAAAATACGTGAAAATGGAGTGGTTTTCACTGACCAAAATGGAATATGCCCTTGTGAATGAGCGCTAAATGGGTGCTTTTGGTCTGTAAATATGGAGCAAAATAGGATATGCTGCCATTTTTATTACGCACAACATCATTCCGCGTAAAAAACACGCCTAAATACACCAATTTAATTCATTTCAATTCCGTGTGCTTTCCATATTCAGTCCGTAAAAATTACGGACCGAATACAGACAGGATAGGCCCCAAGCGAAAATATGCGCTTACGATTTGAGATACAATGAGATAGAAATGCATGAAAGTAATGTAGTAATGAAAAGCTCTAATTGCACAAGGAACATTATAGGGCGATCCCGAGTCTGCGACAGACAGACAGTTCATTAGCTGCTGGTATTCTCTAGGTAATGGTAAACCTCGAATGCAGAAAGACACACCTCATATATTATTCATCCAACATGTCTGAGCCAGCTTGGTTTATGCAGCCTACAAAGATGCCAACTAGATTTATGACCATTTATCCAATATGCTGTCATGACAAAATTAGGAATCAGCCGCCTGAAGGATAGGAAAATATACCGTATAATGGATTATGACAATTATAAGACACATATCATCAGCCACGTATATAGCAGAGGAGCAGCGTACTGTCACAGGTCATCAGGATGTGTCATTTCTGGCTTTACATGGGACTGCAGGCTAACTTACTAACCTAGCTCAGAAAGTCATCACAATACATAACATTGATTCTCCTCTTACACCTCTTTATATATTCAGTGCCAACTAATAGCAATATTGTTGCTAGCAAGTTGAAACATTCTTGCTTGTTACGGTGGAAACAAATGGATACAAAAAAGTAAACAACATTTTAGGCACTTTTTTTCCCAATCAAACCCGCTTGGGCCTCCCAGGTGTAATGTATAACCTGGCCTTGCCTTGTATAGAGAGCAGCCGTATGTCTGTCCCCAGGTACATGGTAGTCTACAGTGTAGATCAGCCACAACCCCGAGTCTCCAGGGACATGACTTCAAGGTAATAAGCAGAGGAAGTGTTAGGGGAGAAGGCAGACAACCCGATCATTGTGAGACACCCATACCTGACATTGGCAGGTGCTGTCATTGCTTCAGCTTTTCCAGACACCTATGATCCGGCACTTCACCATTGTGTGGTCAGAGTACGGAGGAATGTGGGAGGCGACAGGACGTTCACCTGCGCCTGTGCGTATCCAGTGACACGGGGACATGAGGAGGGGGGAGGGTTAATAACTAGGGCAGAAGTTGTGTGCACTGCTCTACAGGTGATTCCACTGCAGGTGTGCTGTCAAAAGACATGAATGCAAACATTAGTAAAGTAAATGGACAGACAGAACGTTGCCACGGGTAGGAGTGGGCTGGCATATGGAAGGTACTGTATACAAGTATTATCAGAGGAGGGGACTATCATGGAAAAGGAAATAACCAGTTATGAAAAAATCAGCTGCTGGGAAATCGCTGAACAATGGGTCTGACGGGGCACGTTCACACGCAGCAGATTTGTTGCAGGAAATTTCATATTTGTCATATTTATCAGAATGGCGTAATGGTGTTTGCAGAAACCGCCAAAACAATCCCTTTGAAGAAGAATGGAAATGATTTCCAGTTGCAAAGATTCCTACACAAATCTATTACATGTAAATATACCTTAAGGGTGCATTCAGACGACCGTATATCAGCCGGGTATTCACGCCGGCCGATATACAGCGTCTCTCTCTGCAGGGGGAGGAGGCTGGAAGAGCCGGGAGCAGTGCACTGAGCTCCCGCCCCCTCTCTGCCAACTATCCACCCCCTCTCTGCCCCTCTGCACTATTTGCAATGAGGGGAGGCAGGATGGGGGCGGAACTAATTCCTGTAACTTAGCCTCACCCCCGTTTGGCCTCCTCTAATTACAAATAGTGCAGAGGGGGCGGAGAGGAGGTAGAGAGGGGACGGTAACTCAGTGCACTGCTCCCGGCTCTTCCAACCTCCTCCCCCTGCAGAGAGGGACGCCGTATATCGGCCGGCGTGAATACCTGGCCGATATACGGTCGTCTGAATGCACCCTGAGGGCTTCTTCATATGGGAGTTTTTGCACACTCAATACACGGAATAGAACACACTGATAGCAATGGGTTCATTGACATTTTTGTTTCTTAGTCGCACAAAAAAATAAAACATTTAAGGGAAAGCAAAGAGCCCCAAATGCGCACACAATATGCAATGGCATGCGTGAAATACAGCCAAAGGGCTTATTCAGACGACCATATACCGGCCGCGTATTCACGCTGGACGATATAGGGCGTCCCTCTCTGCAGGGGGAGGAGGATGGAAGAGGCGGGAGCGGTGCACTGAGCTCCTGCCCCCTATCTGCCCGTCAGCACAATTTGCAATGGGAGCGGGCGGAGCTAACTCCCAGAACTTAGCTCCACCTCATCCCCGCCTCCTCTCATTGCAAATAGTGTCGAGGGGCGGGAGCTCAGAGCACTGCTCCCGGCTCTTCCAGTCTCCTCCCCCTGCAGAGAGGGACGCCGTATATCGGCCAGCGTGAATACCCGGACGATATACGATCATCTGAATAAGCTTAAAAACTGCGGGGAAAAGAACACATCAGGACTCATTAGGCTAAATAGGCCTTAAAATCAGGGCGTGGTAGTGTCCCCTGCACAAGAAACCATGCCCTGTGGGCAGAAAAAGAAAATTTAAATGCTCTGACACGCATGCAAATCTACCGTGTTTATAGCGCAAATATGTTGCACTGAGGCATGCAAAATTGTGCATACCCTCCTCCGAAGCAGCCCTTAGACGGCATCTTGGAGGCTCCCTTGCTAGAATGAAGGGGCAGTAGGACTTTAAAAAGTTGTCTGTGTGCGATACAATATTTTAAAAATTGAACCAAATCTGTTAAGAGTAAAAGATTTACCCGCCCTCCCCCGGCGATCAGTGCTGCAGCCACTCAGCCCTCCTGGTCTTTGTTTAGAAATAGCAATCTGAGGCCGCAGCGGTCCTCACATCACCGCTCAAATGCTGGGAACCATGATGCCTTAGGGTTCAGTCACACGGGTGTATGCAAATTTGCACACGCCTGATCGCTGCGTTTTTGCAGAACGAACAATGCTTTTTTGTGCTGGTGTTAGCGTATGTTACTGCAAATTTGCATGCAAATACACTTGTGTGAAGGGGCCCTTAGGGTGACTACCCACTACAGTTTTCTTTCACTGCGAAATTCGCAGCGTTTTTTTTCTGCAGGGGTCTATTGGACTTGTAATGTTAAAATCACGATCGCGGCAAAATCGCAATTTACCGCGAAATTGCGATTTTGCGCGATCACGATTTTCACATTACAAGTCCTATAGACCCCTGCAGAAAAAAAACGCTGCGAATTTCGCAGTGAAAAATAACTGTAGTGGGTAGTCACCCTTAGACAGTTCAGGAGCAAAACGTGTCAATTGAGGACTCTCCTCTAATCTGTGTGCTAAACGCCCTTATAGCAACAGTGATCGCAGGAGTGCTGCTGACTGAAGCGTTAATCACATATTCTCATCCAAAGGGCTTATTCACACAAGCGTATATTGGCCGGCCAATATACGCTACCATCTGATGCATTGGATTCCAATGCAACAGATCACACAGGCGTATTCCCACGGCGTAAAAGTGCCCGAATAGGCGCTTTTACACCGGGCAGGAAGGACAGTCCTTGAACTATCTTCCTGACCGGACTACGGACGTTGCCATAGACTACTAAGGAAGCCAATGACAGTGGCCAGAGAAGGGAGGTGGGAGGGAGTTTGACAAACTCCATCCCCCTTCTCTTCTCCTCTCTGCCCCTTGCCGCTGTTTGCAATGGGAGGGGGGCGGTGCGGGATTGCAAGCAGCTGGAGGGGAGGATAGAGGAGGTGAGCAGGAGAGGGGAGGAAAGGGAGAGCTGTCTTCCCCCGCCTAACGGCATATACGCTGAGACTGTGCATCACATGGTAGCATATATCGGCCAGCAGTGAAAACACCGGCTGATATACGCTCATTTGAATAAGCCCAAAGGACTACAGCAGCCAAGTACTCAAGGAACCTTACAAGTGCTACAGGCTCATGACCGTGGCGTTTTTAATGTTTACAAGGTGCCAGAAGCAACATCCTACTGAGCTATGCAACTATAAGAAAGGTGGCCAGAAAGTTCAGATGAGAGTTGAAACATAGCTGCTATAACCCTCAATATTTAATACATGTGAACATGGGATCACAATCCTCCCATCAGCCACGGGTCACGTATAAAGCCTGGTGCCGAGGAAAATAGTGTGTTTCATATGTTTACCCAATCCATAGCTATAAAACAGAAGAGACAATGGCCCAGTATTGGTCCTCGGTGTCTATGTGCTGTATGATAGAGGCCAGAATGGGGAAGTCTCAGATGTTTAAAGAGTAGCCACACATTTTGATTTTTCTTCTTAAATGTACAGAATTGGTGATTTTAAGCATTTTTGCAATAGGCTTTATTAGCCTATTCTGTACATTTTTTTGTAGAAAACCCTTCTTTAGCTATGCAACTAGAAGAAGACAGTAGTGAACACGGAGCTCCCTTCTGTGCTGTGCCTGCACTGTTATCTGTAGTGCTGGCACATCAGCTTACATGGAAGACTACATTAATACAATGTCTACCTTCTTGTTTTATTAAACTTATAATTAGATTTCCCCCATAGGGTCCTCTCCTCTCCTGACATCTGTTTTACATAACCCTCGTGCAGTCCTCCAGTGCTGTGAAGGAAAGAAGCCGTATGATAGACAGTTTCTTGTCTTCATTGCCTGTTCCCCGTGGACCCAACACACTCTTATGGTCTCAGTGTATTGGGTGGTGACATACAATACTGCACACCTGATGCACTAAGACCCTGACAGTGCACGGGGTCCAGTGGGGAACAGGCATGCTGTGAACAGGAGCTGTCTGTAACACAACATGGGTTCTTTTCTTCACAGCGCCATTGGACGGCAGCAGGAGGGTAATATAACATAGATGTCTGGAGAGCAGAGGACACTATGGGGTAAATCTATATATAAATTTAATAAAAGGAAAAGGTAAACATTTTATTATTAGGCCTTAGTCACACGGGCGTTTTTTCACGCGATTTGCGGATCGCATGACGGATGCGCATCCGCAAATCGCGTGACCGGTGCGCGCAAGTCGCCCGCAAATCGCCCGAAAATCTGCTCCTAGCCGCGTTTCATTAGAAACGGGCCGGAGCTGTCCAGCGCATTGCATTCAATGGAGACGGCAATAGAGCCGGCTCCATTTAAAGCAATGCGCTGCGGGCGAGCCCGGGATGAATTGTCGGGAAGGGCTTAAATATATAAGCCCTTCCCTGCAATTCATCCTAAAATGTGTAAAAATAAAAAATATATATATACTTACTTTCTCCCGGCAGCCGGAGCTCCGCGCGGCCGTCCTGCAGTGGGTGTGAAGGGGGTGTGAGTCAGACCTGCCCCCTGATTGGCTCAGCGCTGAGCCAATCGGAGGCATGTCTCACTCACACCCATTCATGAATTCATGAATGGATGTGAGTCAGACCTGCCCCTGATTGGCTCAGCGCTGAGAGGCAGCAGTCACTCACCCATTCATGAATTCAGGAGAACTGACAGCGGCCGCGGCTGGACTCCGGCTGCAGCGGAAAGGTGAGTATACAATTTTTATTTTAACACATTTTAGGATGAATTGCAGGGAAGGGCTTATATATTTAAGCCCTTCCCGACAATTCACTCCGCGCACGCCGGCAGCCCATTGCTTTCAATGGAGCGGCTGTATTGCCGGCTCCATTGAATTCAATGGGCAAACATTGTTCTTCTCTGCCACAGCTGTTACAGCTGTGGCAGAGAAGAATGATTTGTCTTCTATATGTTCTCAATGGGGTTGGCGCTGCTGCCGCCGGCCGCATTGAGCGCATATAGAGAAGAGAACAGGAATCGCCGATCGCAGATAGGTGCGATCTGCGATTTCTGTTCTATAATTTATCGGACGAGCACATAAAAAGCGCTCATGTGTCCGATACCATTGCAAAGCAATGGTTTTATAAAATCGCCGGACGCATGCGCATGCGCAAATCGCGGCTAAAAACGCCCATCTGACTAAGGCCTCATACTGCTGTATGTAAGCTGCTGTGCCTGCACTAGAGATAGCAGTGCAGGCACAGTTGGAACTCCGTGTTCAGCTAAGCAATTAGTTAGCTGAAGACAGATTTTTCAGCGTCTTCATCTAGCTGAAGAGAGGTTTTCTATGAAAAATGTACAGAATAGGCTAAAATCACCTATTCTGTACATTTTCTACTCCTTCTTGTCTCCTTTAAAATACTTATATACATTATGTACACATGCAGCAAAGTTTTATGTGACTTAGCGAGCTATAACTTTCTGTGCCATAGTTTTTCACCTTTTCAATTACTTTACAAAGGCATTTATTGGGTCACGATAAGAGAACAATGGCTGCACTATAATAAGGCACAGAACAAGGGGGAGACGGCATATAACATGGTGGCCTTAGGCCTACAGTGAGTTGTGAAAAGAGGTGCCAGAGAGGTGAAAAGAAAGGATAACAGTATAACAAGAGAATGGCGCCACCAAAGACGGTAAAGAGATTGGGGCTGTGGGACAATTGCTGCTGTTTTTTTATGCACCTTTCAATAATACGGTAACAATAGATAAATTAGCCATTCAATAAATAAATTACCTGAAGGCGCTGCGGAATAAGTTGGCGCTATACAAATAACAAGATTTATTTATTTTTTACTAACACTGAAACTGGTGATGTCACCGAAACCCTAACAGAGACTTACCTAGCTGTGCGGAGGCCAGAAGAGGTGGGCAGGGGAATTCCACATTTCTCTGGTTGATGGTTAATCTCTGAGCTGCCGGCTGCATTCTTCACATTTATCATTCAGCTTTGACAGAGCTTCTTCAGACATCAAGGAGATGTGAGAACATCTAGGAATCTAGCACACAGTCTGCAGCCATTAAATAAGTATGTCTTTCATGCACTTGCTGTTGGGAATAGGAGACATGATGACAACCAGCGCTTCAAATACTTTGTCTGACAGTACAGAGCTGCAGAATGTATCCCCCGCCATTGACTGAGCAATAGGATGTTCCCATTAACTTACAATATGAATTCATTCCATGGTAACCATTCTAACTTGAGGCCATCACCCATGGAAAGCGAGTAATTAGCTCCAAAACTCCCAAAAGTCAGTTTAAAATCATTCAAAATGAAGGAAAGTAAGTAGATTTAACTAATGTACAAAGTAAAATTAAAAGGCAGAAAGAGCTGCTGGACGTTGGTGAATCACAGTGCAGGACATGAAGCAGCGGTACTGTAGCGGAGAGAAGCTACACAAGTATATGCACTTTAGTAGGGCTGCCTGTCCACGGGTGTTGCGGTATCCCGTGGCGAGGTGCCGCCTGGGAGCAGGAGCCGGCAGACGGATCTCCGCGGTCAGCCTATCTGACAAATAGGCTGACCATGGAAAATCGCAGCATTTGGCAGCATGCTGCGATTTGCCGGCTGCAAGCGGAGAATTGCTATGATTCTCCGCTCGTGCACAGGGGGCGCTGTACTTTCCATAGCAACGCTGAGGAAAGCGTGCATTGCATTCCCCACGGCCGAATCAACGCCGTGGGGAATGCAATCCAAAAACGCCCGTGGACAGGCAGCCTATGAAGAAATCAAAGGTTTTGCTACCATGTTGCAGTATTGTGTTGAATGGGTTTAATGAAAAAATGAAGTCCATGACCCAATTATAGCTAAGGACTCCTTCATACGTCAGTATTTTATAAGCCAAAACCAGGAGTAGAATGTATAGAGCGAAAGTATAATGGAAATATTTGCATTGTTTGTGGCTTACAAAGTATTGATGAAAAATACTAATGTGTGAATTAGCCCTTAAGGGTGGACACATCTATATACCGTCCCAAAGGAGGTCAAAAGGACACTATTTTGGTCTCCACTGGATCCATGTGAACACACTTAGGGCTTATTCACGAGCGTATATCGGCCAGCTTTTTCACGGCCGGCTGATATACGCTACCATCTGATCACACAGGCATATTCCCACAGCGTAAAAGTGCATGGCCGGACGCTTTTACGTCGGGCAGAAAGGATAGTCCTGGAACTATCTTCCTGGCCTGACTACAGCCAGAGAAAGGAGGTGGGAGGGAGTTTAGCAGAGTACTGCTAAACTCCCTCCCCCTTCTCTCCAGCTGTTTGCAATGGGATGGACGGGGCTGAGCTCCGCCCTGTCCCTCCCATTGCTGGCTACAGACAAGGGGTGGGAGCTTAGGTTCCCCCCGTCCCACCCCCTCCCATTGCAAACAGCCGGAGGGGAGAAAAGAGGAGGTGAGCCAGCGAGGGGGAGGGAAGAGGGAGACAGCTTAGCAGAATGAAGCGGTCTTTCACTGCCTGATGGCATATAGGCTGAGCCCGTGCATCACATCGTAGCGTATATCGGCCGGACGTGAAAATGCCGGCCAATATACGCTCGTGTGAATAAGCCCTTAACATGTACATTAGGAGCTTTCCTGATGCATATGTTAAAGGGCTTATCCCAAAATCTATAGTTATCCCCTGTAGACAACTTTCTATGATCGGTAGAGGTACTCACCAAGGGGTCTCATGACCCACTTTTCTTGTCACTGCGGGGTCATTTCTCCTACCTGCAGTGACATCAGACTACATGGAGTGCTGGCTGCACATGCACAGCTGTCATTGCAATAGGGCTGACAGAAATCACTGACCGCTTGTACTAGGCTATCTCCAGCA
This sequence comes from Eleutherodactylus coqui, assembly GCF_035609145.1. Taxonomy (NCBI): domain Eukaryota; kingdom Metazoa; phylum Chordata; class Amphibia; order Anura; family Eleutherodactylidae; genus Eleutherodactylus; species Eleutherodactylus coqui. The sequence goes on along the minus strand of NC_089844.1, from coordinate 60,030,452 downwards.
GTCCCACTGAAAGTGAACAAAGCGGTTCATCAGCCAGTGCTCCATTCAATCTCCTAGGGGATGGCAGTAAGCCCGCAGTGAGGAGAAGACACTCTGATTCGTAAGATCAGTTGGGGTCTCAGCGGTAAGAATACACGGATCATAAAGTTATCCCCTATCCAGAGGATAAGGGATAATTTTGGATTTTGTGATAACCCCTTTAGGCCGCTTTCACATGGCTGAGAAAATCTCACACAAATATGAACCCCTTTCTTTTGAATCAGGTCCTATAGATAAGTGATATTTTTTGCTGCATCGTATCTCGGTGTGGTAAAAATAATCGTGGCGAGTTCTATCTTTGAGCGTTCTCTCGGAATGCATAGCCCATTGTTTCCAATGGGGCAGAAAACAGCATTGCATGACGAGTGAGGTGCATGCGAGTGCGATAAAAAGTTTCCCATTGAAAACACCTCAGTGCTTCCCTGAGGTGTTGCGAGCCGTTTTTGACACAAAGATCCGCTCATCTGTAGGGAAATCACATGTGGGCAAGCATGACATCGGGCCGAGTATCATAGCCCGATATCGCACTCGCAACAGTGAAATTAGCATTATGTATCGGGCATTAACGTTTCTGAACGGGGTCTAAGTTAAAGAGGATATTCAAGACCAGTAAAAGTGAACACATAAATGTAAAATATACAAACCCTGTCCTGCCTGTTGCAATAGCCTGATATCAGAGTTTAAACAATTAATAGGTTTTCTTAAGGCCCATTTACACCAGCTGATGATCGCTAATTGGCATCTAAATCTGCGCCCATCGTGCGCTTTTTGGGCACTGCTAGCTGATCGTTAAATTCAGTCTTACCTAAAAATCGTCATTCAGCCTTATCAGCAGTTCTCCACGAGGAGTGCTGATAGCATTGTTTCTCCGTGGAGAACAAAGGATCTGAATGCAGATAAGAGCCCTCGGGCTATTAACTGCAGTCAGGGAAGGCTTCATTTGCACGCTTAATTGCTCTTAAGTAGCTGAGTAGCTACTTAATACTTTATGCAAAATGATCGCTCAAAGCTGTCACTCAAACTGTCGTTTGAATGATCTTTTAGCGATCATCGGCCCGTGTAAATGGACCTTCACATGTGATTTTCCTGGCCTCTTTAAATTGCTATAGCGAAACCTATGGAGAAAACAGAAAGAATCCCATACCTAGAGCATGCTGTTTCCTAAAACAAAAAGGCACTACTTAAAAATGGTGCAGAAATGCTGAGTATGTAACATTTAACATTAGACTTTGAACTATAATGCCGAGAAAAAGAGAGGTTCCTATAGGGTTTCCATTCATCTGAGCTCAATATGTTCTCTGTATGGTGGAGGGACTGTATATTGCAACTTGCTCAGGTTGAAAGCCTTTCCAGGAGTGCAAACTGCTGAGGATATTTTTCTCTCGTGGGAGTATTGTAGAGACATTGGACAAGTAGCACACATCCATTCTGATATAAGGACGACGTGCATAGCCAAGAATGAATGTTATCCCCTTTACTAGTGGTATAAACAATCATTTTTTGTTTTTTCCATAAAAATTCAGACATTGATTGTAAGAACATTTCCATCCTATAGGTGGTGCTGCTGAGGTAGTATTTCCATCTTCTTCGATCCTCTTCTACATGCATCAGAGATAAGAGACCTCATAAAACTGTTGTTTTTCTCAACTCAGTGGACTGATTTAGTACTTGTTTCTCTGCTCAGGCTGTCTCAAATTTCTGTGTGTGAACATTTATTTAGATCAAGAGGGTTGCCCCGATCCCCTCTGCATCTGGATGTTAGAATTAATGCCATCCAAACTACGGTAGTTTCATTCATTAGCCTGAGGAAGGGGATATCCCGAAAGCTCGCTGTAACATCATGTATTTTTGTTAGACATTAAAAGGTATCATATCTACAAGATTACTTGGTTTCTCTCACTTAGAACAATCAGTCATTAGAAAGTGTTGGTTGTACTCTATGAACCAATCATGGCCACAAGGAGGCAGTTAGGGCAAATTTTCACTGTATTCCCCGTGGCAATAGTCCGGCTGCGGGGAACACAGTGAACACTTTCCATAGCATTTGCTATGGAAAGCACAACCTCCCCTGTCCACGAGTAGAGAATCATAGTGATTCTCCGATCGCGGCTGGCAAATCGCAGCATGCTGTGAATTGCCACTATTCTTCGCGGTGAGCCTATCTGTCAGTTAGGCTCACCGCAGAGATCCGTCTGCCGGCTCCCGCGGCAGATCCGCCGTGGGATATTGCAACACCCGTTGACAGGCAGCCTTACTGTGGTGCACTCTACCTGGAGAAGGTAACCTTGTGGATGTGGGTCATTTACAGATATGGGATGCTGTAAGTACAGGGATGTTTCGTACAACTGAGATACATGGGAAATATGTTGTATTCCAGTTCAGCTCTGCAAACATTCTGCTGTCAGGAACATCATCACACCTACCTGGGAGGGACTCGCTGAACAAACTGCCAGTAATGGACATGTTGTTCCCCCCCTGGGTAAGATACCACCTCCACAGCAGCTCGTTCACTGAAACAGTATTTACTTTCCGCAGTTTGAAGCATTTACAGCCATGTGGAAGAGATTTTACAAATATCCTTCATGTGGTTCTGGGATATTCTACAACCAATTCATTAGGTTTTTAGAAAACACTACGGATGCTAAATCTGTAATACTCTATGTATTCTGTGGATTTATGTTGCAGATTTCAACCCTTGAAAATATATGGGTTAACCCTTTCCAATCCAATGTGTATCCTGGTTTTCCTAGGGGCTTACTTTTTTTCTGTCATTATATTACGGCGCTATCTACTGGCTAAAGCCAGTACTGCATGAGGTGACATGTTGGGTAGGCTCCGACAGCAGCAAGGCTGGCAATATACAGTAAGAGAACCCCAACAGATGTCTTCCAACACTTTGCCACTACAGGATTCTTGCTTTTCCGCTGCTGCATGCCCCTGCGCTGTGTGTGAAGCAAAGGCGATGTTCTCAAATCGCAGGAAAAAAATCTGCAACAAAATCCGCATCTGGATTGTGATATGGATTTTGGTGCAGATTTCGACTAAAACACGTTTCTTCTTTTGCTGCGGTTTACAAATGCGTCGGTCATGCACCATACAGATTTTTTCCCCTCTGATATTTGTATTTCCTGCACCATCACGATGACGCAGGTACCTGTAGCCCATATGGGCTGTGGGTCGGACTTCACCATTGACTGCAATGCCATCCACACAGTCTGCAGCAAAATAGAGCATGCTGCGATATTTCCTCCGTTTGCGGAATACACAATTCTTGTCCACGAAAAAAAAGTACATGCCTTTCAACACGTGCATTTTTGCTGCAGATCCTCCGAGCGGACGCCATCCGTGGATTCCACAATAGGAATCCGTTCTCGTGAAACCGGACAGAACATGGAAGCCAGCCAGATACAGAGAATAAAAGATTTGCGCTCTTGTCGATTTTTTTTTTTTTGTGGATGTGAAAAACGGATGGTAAACAAAACGAAAAAACAGACATGGACGAAAAACGGACAATGAGGCCATCTGGAGCCGCAAACAGAGCGGAGAAAGTCCATCTTTTGCGGACATGACACAGAATTATTGTAAATGCAAGCGTGCGACGAGCCTGCGGCCGTATTCACACGGCCAATATCCTCACGGGAGGCTTATGCGTTTTGAGATGCACGGAAACAGACGCCATTGTTTGCAACAAGCCTATTTATATCGGCGATTATTCTCCCACAGGGATGCTCTCAGATGGGGGCGGGGGGTGGGGGAAATCGCAGTATGTCCCATTTTCGCGCGATTCTTGCACAAGAGTAGTACACGCAAATGTATATTTACGCACCGAAGGCCCCCAAAGAAGTCAATGGGGATGCGCAAATGTGCACGCAATATGCTAGGAGATGCCTGACTGCACAAGAAAAAGAGCACATCTGGAACTCATAAAGACTAATTAGGCATTTCAAAGCGTCTTTGTTTGTTGCGCACAAATAAACGTGCCTTGCGGGCACAAACGCATACCGAAATACTCCACAGCGCGTGCAAAAACCGCTGTTCATTCTGCAGAAACGCTACTCAGGTGCGCGCAAATATGCTTGTGCTTGTAATGTCGTATTTACACAGGCAGATTGTGAGACGGGCTGAGCTCCATTTTCAATGGGTTAATTTATATGCGCAATTTTTTACAGATGCGAGATTAAGAAATCCCAGCAGATCCTGTTTTTGGGGCGGTTCCTCTGCGAGAAATTTCCATTATTTCCTACGGGAGCACGAAAAAACGTATCGCATTCGCATAGAAATACGGTCTTCATGTGAATGCAATTTCTTTCTCTTCCATTTGAACTATTAGAACCTCTTACGAGCGTGAAAAGCGCAAGTCCATCCCATACATATCGCGCGTGCTTCATGCAAAATGCGTCACACACCTTTGAAGATTGTATAGAAATGAGTGCAACAGAGCTCCGATTTTTTGAGGCCAGTATCGCACTCGTCCGTGGGAATATAGCCTCGGGCTGCGGTCACACCCCGCGTTTTGGATGCGTTTTTACTGCACCTGTGAACCGCAGCAAGAAAAAACAGTTTTCAGATCCATTTTTTTTGCTGCAATTCACAAAACCGACAAAACCATATGGAAAGCGTTGCGTGTGACCGCAGCCTGACCGCGACGAGCCCAGGCGCCGGCTGCCATCAGCAGCAGCACCCCAGGGAGACAAGGTGGAATGCACCAACTACTCAGCTCACTAGCTGCCATCAGCTGACTAGTCTGTGAGGTCCCTTAGGCAAAACATTGGAAGCACTACAATTTCACTACATTTCCCATAATGCCTTGCCCGGCTTATTCCCATAGACGTCACTTCTACCCCTCTGACGTCTCGCTTATCCAGGCTCCGCCCATCTCCGTAACGTGCTCCTGTCATCAGCCCTTACTAAGCTCCTCCCACTGCTGGCCGACGCTACGGTGATCTTACTTCCGGTTACGCATCAGCAGCCTGACGTCCGCATGTTCGCGTCGCATCTCGGCAGAGTGGAGGTTCCCGCAATTCTATGACAACATCGCCACCTTGTGTTTAAAGTGGTTATTACACCTGTTTTCTTTATTTTCATTTGCTGACTGTGAATGATGCAGTTGGCCAGTGTGTGATAACTAGCTGTAATAAACAGTTATCACACTCCCTCATAGCCGGTGTTATAACATTATTATTCTAGATGTTTGCGTACGCAGAGCTGCTATCGTGTCACCATCAACCCCGCCGCGGCTCACTTTCATTTTGTAGCATATTTCTTGCAAACCTGACAGAAGCCATGACTATTTAAGGCTCCGTTTATGTTTGCGGCCCCCTTTCAGTGTATACGCCGGGACATATACATCACACTGATTTTATACGGTGGCGACCAATATCCATAGGCTCCCACTGTACGCTGTTTTGGGCCTCCTTCTGGCTAATGTTATCTTATGGCTACACGGACATATTTGCACTGCAGTTCGCAGAGAATAGAACCCGCTGATTTCAATGGGCACATTCGCAGTTCCGTACTTGGATGGGCTTATTTCAGTCGTGCAAAAGAAGATACCTGCTCTGTCTTTCCGTATATCTGCGCGCCAAAGGTCCCCATTGAAGTGAAGAGGGGTGCGCAGCCAATACACAAGGACATGCATGATACACTGCGGAATACCACTGGGAAAAGAACACATCGGCTACTCGTCAGACAAATCAGCCATTTTAGTCGATGTGTGTTTGTGTCCCACGGGCAATAACAACATGCCCTGCAAGCAGAAAAAGTATGGTGACATACGCTGACGCGCGCAAAAGCCTGATTCATAGAGCAAAGAAGTTACACTAAGTCAGACTTAGGCTGTTTTTACACAGCCGAGAAACTCGTGTGAGATTTGGGTGTTGCGAGAAGCACATATCTCGCATGACTATGAACCTCACATTCTTTGGAATGGGATCATACATATGGGGGATTTTTTCCCGCATGGTGGTTTCAGGAAAGAATCACGGCCCGACTTATGTTTGGGCGTTATGTCGGAATGCCTCGCATCGCACATTGTTTTCGATGGAGCTGGCACAGCATCGCATGGTGTTTGAGGCGCACACGAGTCCGATGCGAGGCTTATCCATTAGAAACAATGGGAAAAACTCTGCGATCCTCCGCCACGGCTAAAATCTGCGGCAAAGGATTGCTTATTTCCTGAACTGATGCGAGGCGGTTATAACACAAACACCTCACATCCCCAGGGACATCGCACGTTGGCGAGCGCAATATAGAGCCGAGCTTACACGGTCCAATATCACGCGCGCCAATATAAAATTAGCGGTACATTTATTGACATACACACTAAAGCCGGTCTCACACTGGCGTATGCGCATTTACATGTGCATTTGCACAATGGGCATTGCGTATTTGCTTGTGTAAGTGCGTGTTTTACCGTACCTTTTGTGCTCGCAAATTGTGCGCATTTGTGCGCAAAAAACATTCAACCATGCTCCTGTTCTTTGAAATGGGAAATTACGTTAATGAGTTCAATATGTACTATTTTCGTGCGCAAATGTGTATGTATGTCGGCGTAGTTAACTGCACTTTCTCTGCCCCAGGGCATATTGAAATTGCGTGCAACAAACAAACGCACCGATTGGAATGACTAATTAATTCCCGATGTGTTCTTTTTCCAGTCGAATTGCGCGCCCTATTGACTTCTATGTGGACCTTTGGTTTGCAAATGTGCAGAAAGATACAGCATGTTCTATCTTTTTTTGTATGGCAGAAAATGCGCACTTAATATATGTGCATGCGAACAAACGTATTGAAATCGATAGGTTCAATTTACGTCTATTTACTGCGTATTTCGTACGCAAATACGTCTGTGAAGCCTTAGGGTGGAGGGAAGACCAGCAGTACTGGCGGTACAGATTCAGGCCTTGTGCAGACAATAGCGTTTATTCCAGCCACTAGTAAGAATGCACAGAGGGGGCATTCAGCAGCTTGTTATGGGGTCCAGACTTCTCTAGTCATACTCCTGCCCCTGAACATTCATGACTGAATGTTTAGTGAAACTGCTTGGATATATATATATATATATATATATATATATTTATATAGACCCGTAGGTTTGATACAGAATAGCACAAGAAAAGCATAAAAGGCAAAAATAACTCCTGCAGCGTATGCGTAAATATGCATCGTGTGACCTAATAGCGCTGTGAAGGGAGTGTTATCGCACGCAAATCTGCGCATTCTGCTGTATTTTTCAACACTGCCGGGCCTGTTCACGTTTGTGCACCCCTATAGGTTCCTATCGTGCCTTGGGTGCGCAAATGCTCACAAAATAGAGCATGACACGTATATTGTCAAGTGTGTGAAAATTCAGGGCAAAAATGCAGAATGTGAGGGAACTAGAGATGAGCGAGCATACTCCCTAAGGACAATTACTCGATCGAGCATTGCCCTTAGCGAGTACCTGCCCGCTCGGAAGAAAAGATTCGGCTGCCGGCGGCGGGCAGGGAGCTGCGGGGGAGAGTGGGGAGGAACGGAGGGGAGATCTATCTCTCCCTCTCTCCCCCCGGCTCCCTTCTGCTGACTGCCGCAACTCACCTGTCACCTGCGCCGGCAGCCGAACCTTTTCTCCCAAGCGGGGAGATACTCGCTAAGGACAATGCTCGATCGAGTAATTGTCCTTAGGGAGTATGCTCGCTCATCTCTAGAGGGAACCCATTGAAATCAATGGGCTCTATTCTCTGCTTTTGCACAAATGATTTTGCGTGCACAAAAAAGCGTGCAAAAACACTCGTCTGCAGAACCCTACAAAATGTGGTTCAAAATGTGGAAAAGAGGCCTCGTTCAATATCCAAAGGATAACAGGCTGAACTGGACACATCTGGAGTGATGCAACCCGAACCAAATACCGCACACTGAACAGAACAGGGCTATATGGGAGAATTAGAAAAAGGCACAAGAAAGAGCGACTGAACTTTGCCAACATTACACGGACAGACAACAGTCCTTCTAGGAAAATGCTCTATGTACAGATGAAACCAAACTGCATACAAGTGTTATGTTTACAGACAATGTAAAACATAGTGGAGGAGCCATAATAGTGATTGTCTGACTTACTGCACATGGTACTGGTGGCCTTAAACGTGCTACACAAACAATCCGAGGATTATCAGAGCATTTTTTGGACAGAGCATATTGCTATCATAATGACAAAAAAAAGACAATTTGACCAAATTTTGAGAAATTTTCAGCTTTCTGCAAAAACAATCAAACAGAAACAATTTAAATTAAACACAAAATGTCACTTTAAGGGCTCCTGCACACAGGCAGGTCAGACCCCGCAAGCATAATTCCCGCAGCAGAGTTCGACCCAGTGCCTGGCCTTTGCCTCTAGCTTACCTGTCCGGCAGCTTCTACGCATGCTGCAGATGTGCCAGCGGGCACTCAGTCATGCATGCGCAGTAGCCGCCGGCGCTGAGGGTTGACACGTGTGCCGCGATACTTCCGCAGTGCTCAATGCAAAAGTGCCGCAGGACGGACGGCTTTCATTGACTTCAATGGAAGCGGGCCGTGCGTAACCCGCACAAAATCGCAGCATGCTGCGATTTATTCTCTGCGAATGGAAAATCGCAATCGATTTCCGCTCATGGAGATGAAATGGCGTTTTGCCATTAAATACTATGGGCAAGATATTGCTGTGGAGTCTGGAGGCGGACTATTGTGGTGAGCAACCGTTGGCGTGTGTGCCAACAGAGAGGGCTGTGCGTGTCACCTCTGGCACAAGTGGGATAGGTTTGGCACTAGGCACACCTTTCATGATAATAAGCTACAAAATAACAAGATGTCATTGGGGTGATTACGCCAAACACATATCATAGGCTACCCTAAGGGCCTACTTATTACAGAAGCAGACTAGGCTACTACTATGGGGTCTCTGGAGAGAGCAGTTCCAGATCAGATTGGTTTCACTAGAGATGAGCGAGCACGCTCGTTTTAAGGCTGATGCTCGAGTGAGCATCGGTCTTCTTGAGTAACTGATTACTCGTACGAGCAAATGCAGGGGGTGGGGGGGCGAGTGAAAATGATCTCTCTCTCCCCCCCACCCCCTGCTCACCCCCGCCACCCTTCCACATTTGCTCGGACGAGTAATCAGTTACTCTAGAAGACCGATGCTCGCTCTAGCATCAGCCTTAAAACGAGCGTGCTCGCTCATCTCTAGTTTCAGCCTTTTTTTAATGGGTTCTGAAAATATATGCAGGGATCCCCTCTTTACATGTCATACGAGGATCTAAGAAACTGACCCGAGTACCATGGTAACAAGATGGTGACATGCAAGGTGCATGTGCTCGTGTTTAGGTGATTAGAGATGAGGTAGTATTTACCAGCTGCAAAAAAGGGTCCCATTTTATTATTTTGGTCATCCCCCCTCCCCCCCTCCCCCACCCCCATAGCCTCTGTAAAGGCAAAATTTAAAAATGTTTGCGAGGGTTTTACAAGACCTCCATAAGTAAAAATGGTTGATTGCAGTTCTGTTGCGGGCATGGCGTAGACTGCAGCACTTGAACATTAAAAATACACAAACTTGGATGTTCTGACCCTTTGATACTGAGCGTATTCTTTTATCACCCCGGCTTCTTTATCTTTGAAGTGTTCCCTTTGAAGTGTTTTCAGGATTTCGTGTCTTGTGGTGCAACAATGTAAAACAGGAGGGTTTTATGTTCTGTACTCAAGGGATATTATTATGTTTTAACAGTTCAGCAGAGGTGAGGAAACACGGTGCTTAAATCGTTCCACAAAAAGATCATAGCATAAGCAGGCAAGACCGGGCTGTAATGCACTGCATTGCTCTAATACATTTATTTCACAAAACCATATTATTTTATAGGTAAAGGGCTAATGCTGCTGTATGAATAGGAGTATGGAGCGCCGGCTGAGCATGCACATGGCTGTTCCATATATATATAAGGGAGGTTTGGGAACAGCTGGGAACTCTCACTTGGCTCATCTCTGTACGTCCAATGGAGTTATATGTATCAGCAACAACATGCTTAGCCAATGCTTCATATAACTCGCCCTCTACCACTTCCTTCTGTGTTTTTGGTTGAGGTCCAGCTAGGGGCATAGTTGGGGGGCAGGCGGGAATGTGCCCCCAGACACGATTAGGATGAAGGGCAAGGGGGGGCATAGTTGGGGGACATGCGGGTATGTGCTCCAGACACATTTAGGATAAAGGGCAAGGGGGATCGCATAGTTGGGGGACAGATGAGCATGTGCCCTAGACACAATTAGAAAAAGGGGCAAGGGGAGGGGCATAGTTGGGGGACAGGCGGGCATGTGCCCCAGACACAATCAGGACAAGGGGCAGGGGGGACAAGCGGGCATATGCCCCAGACACAATTAAAACAAAGGGCGTGGGGGGGGGGTGAGGGTGGAGCCGATCCAACCAAGTTATAAGTTAGCTGATTGATGTGGACCAGGCGAATAGAACAGCGCCTTTCAGACACACACAGCACCTCTGTAGCAACCCCTTGACAGATACACTTTGTGTGCCGGGCAGAAGCAGTCGCACTTCACTACACTTTTCCAGCTCGGCTGCTGTGACTGCTGTGCTCGCCCATTCCTCTTCCTCCTCGCTCCATTGTTGTCTGCCGTACTGTAAATTACATTAATGATGCTATAGATCCTGGTCTCTCTCATCATGCCGAGGCAGCACAGAGTGCATCTTCCTCCATCCTCTTCTGCTGTCCCCAGCTCCACAGAACAGGAGGAGCCAGAGAACAGGTGACAAAAGAAGAAGACTGAAGGTTAGCCTCTCTACATTCCACCACAAATGCCACTCTTTGGCTTTCGATAGAGGCCATGGAAATTCACCCCCTCACAGTAAATTCACTATTATAGATCCCCCCGACTCACAGGCCCGCAATATCTAATCCAATCATAAAACATTCTCTTAGAGTTTGAAACTCTATAAAATACTCCGGGAACCTGCTCTCCTCTCATCTACCCCTGCTGCTACTCTTACGTAATCCGTTATTTCCACCGGGTCGCGAGTCCCCTTTAGTTTTTCACAATTGGACACATAGAGGCATTACTAAGGTTCATCACTTACTCTCTCGGGAAGGTGTGACTGCGTTCCCCATCCTGCAGAAAAACAGGGACGTGCCATCCTCAAAAATATTCCGCTATCTACAATTAAAAAATTGGCTATCCTCCCTATTGAAAATACAAAATCTCTGCGCACTCTTACCCCCTTTGAATCCTTCTGCCTTAAACACCCGCAGGCAAAAGGCCTCATCTCTCAAATATACTCGAACCTTGTTCACACTGCATATCGCACACAATTATCATATGTAACCAGGTGGGAACGGGACTTGGGGGACGTTCTAAGTGAGGAGGAGTGGTCTCAGATCTGGAGTTCTTCCAATCAAGGGGTCCGTAACATATTAATGTTGAAAACTTCATATAAAATCCTCCTTCGTTGGTACTTGGTCCTCACTTGAATCGCCCACGTGGTCCTTGGCTAATGTAAAGAGTGTTTCCGAGGTTGCCCTTCCCCTGGAGACATGCTCCACATATGGTGGTCCTGCCCCAGGGTCAAAAGATTTTGGATTAGAACATACTCCCTAATTTACTCAGTAACGTACTATAATCTGCTCAAAAATCCTTGGGAGGCTTTGTTGAACAAAAAGATCAAGAATATATCCCCAAATTCTAGAAAATTGATTTCTTTCCTCTTCGTGGCTGCAAAACAAACTATTGCCCATTCCTGGCGTAAAGCTTCTCTGGACTTTTTGGAAGTTAAATGCTGAATGAATTGGTATTTGATAAATAAAAGGCTAATCTCGATAAATTCCTTAGTATATGGACTCCATGGATAAATTATGTCCTTCCTATGGCGGGAATGAGCCTACTAAGCTAAATATGAAATTCTGGTGCCTTTGCCCCTTGGGGCGGCAGTCCTGAGAGAGAGGGAATACACCATACCCCCCCACCCCCACCCCACCCCACCATCCAACCCTTCCCTTTTTCTCCTTTGAAATGCTATTTGGCCTGGGCCAGGCCATTGTTGTTTATTGTATAATGTTCTTCCTGATAATAGCACTGAAAGCTGTGAACTAAAATACCAGTTGATTGCTATTATTTTGCTATATATTTTTTTTCAGAAGATACAAGGCTCGTAGCTACATTTTTGTATTAGGACCGAAAATCCTTCCATACTGCTGTGCCTTTGTATGTACAATCAAAAACTTAATAAAAACTATTGTTACAAAAAAAAAGAAGACTGAAGATGCACCCAGTGACGGGCCAGCGGCTCAATGAGAGAGACCAGGAGCTGTGTGAGAGCATCATTAATGTAATTCCCAATGCAGACAGAGACTATCTGAGAGTTGTGGAGGAGAAAGCACTAGTACTGTGGGGGCTACATGGGGGAGGACTATTACTACTCGGGGCCACAAAAAGAAGGGGGGGGGGGCACCAAATTAAATCTTGGAAGAAAACCTAGCTATGTCTCTGGGTCGAGGTGCTGGACCCATAGCTGGGTAATTCAATTATATGACTGAGATACCGCTTTAATAAATATGCAAGCAGAAGGATTTTTCATGAGTTTGTTACAACCTTAACTGAAGGAACATCTGTAGAACAGCTCTAGATTCTGGTACAACTTTATATGCTCTGCTTAGTAAAGCTCTTTCTTGTATAAAAGGGTCAGGGCTGATGGTATCTGAAGTGAAATGTACTCCATATGGCTGACATATTTTTTCATCTCTATGTCAGATGAAACATTATACCTGATTTCTAATATGAATATGTCTTTTCATAGGATTATGGTAGTAGATATATAACTTTGCATTATTAGCTGGCTTTCTGGCCCTTTCTACCTAGACCATGGCACGCAGCCAGGGTGCCCATTTTTCCCTATCCTTTATGCATCGTTGATGAAACCTTTGGCTGAAATCCTGTGTCCAGACCCCTATACCGAGGGCCTCTGTAAACCTAGTCAGAAAGAACGAGTGGGTCCATATGCAGACAATATGTTACTCTATTTAGCAGTCCTGGGCCCTTATTTACAGAGAGCTCTTACTCTAATAACTCGGTTTAGGAAATACTCTGGCCTTACGATCAATTGGGCTAAATCTCTCAGCATGCCTCTTGATCACTTCCCTGTAGCTTTTTTACATATCTTGGGATGACTGTCAGTGATAATATTCAAGATTTTCAGATGCTTAATGTACCACTCATTCACTATGAACATACTGTACCATCCCGCAGCAACCGAGGTACAACACTGAGGAGCTGCCGGGGGTAGAGATGGCACTTGTCACGGTGGCTCTACCAAACTCCTCTCCAGAGAGACGCGTACAGCCTGAGCCAAGGCACCGCTAGGCCTCTTTCAGGCTACACTGGGACAGCAGCCACCTGTATAGATGTGTAGGGGACTGAAGAAGTTGTCACTCGTGACGCCACCGTTCCTTCACACCGTTGGTTGTCTGGTGGAAAATAATAGAGTCCACACACGGTTATAATGAATACCTCAATCACTGGGAATGGGAAGTGACTGGAACTTTACTTCTTTAAGACAACTTTCACACACCAGTGCAGGAAGAACAATTTCAGCAAGGTCAGGGAGGAGAATACAGGATGTCACCGGGCCTACAGTCCTAGTTATCTGTATGACGCTGCTCCTGGACAGAAACACACACTCTGGCGACACAGGATGACACTGGGCCTACAGGCTGAGTTATCTGTGAGGCTCCGCTCCTGGACAGACACATCGGAGGGGGGAAGAACACTCCGCTGACATTCACTTGTACTCAGTAGACAGAACGCTGCACAGCGGGCTCCATACTTCCACTCACTCAAGGTAGGGGTCCTGCGATGGGAACGTCAGGATACTAGAGATGAGCGAACGTACTCGTCCGAGCTTGATATTCGTGCGAATATTAGGGTGTTCGGGATGCTCGTTACTCGTAACGAGTACCACGCGGTGTTCCGGTTACTTTCAGTTTCCTCTCTGAGACGTTAGCGCGCTTTTCTGGCCAATTGAAAGACAGGGAAGGCATTACAACTTCCCCCTGTGACGTTCAAGCCCTATACCACCCCCCTGCTGTGAGTGGCTGGGGAGATCTGATGTCACCCGTGTATAAAAGTCGGCCCCTCCCGCGGCTCGCCACACATGCCTTGTGAGTTAGCTGAGGGAAAGTACTATCGTGCTGGTGCTGCTGTAGGGAGAGCGTTAGGAGTCAGTGTAGGCTTCAAGAACCCCAACGGTCCTTCTCAGGGCCACATCTACCTGTGTGCAGGCTGCTGCTAGCAGTGTTTTTTTGTTTTTTTTTCTCAAAATCGGCAGTGCAGAGCATTGCACCCGGCATTAGGGACAGAAGTGGTGTATAGGCAGGGAGAGTGTTAGGAGTGAGTGTAGCCTTCAAGAACCTCAACGGTCCTTTCTAGGGCCAAATTTAACCGTGTGCAGTACTGTGCTGGCTGCTGTTAGCAGTGTTGCATATTTTTTTTTTTCTAAAAATCGTCTGTGCAGAGCATTGCACCCTCCATTGATACTACAGGGACAAAATTGTGTAGGCAGGGCCACAACACAGTTATTGTTCATTGAATATACACAGTGGGTCCTTCCCTTTGCAGAAAAGGACAAAAAATTATATTTGGCCAGCCTGTGTCAGTCCTAAGGTCTCCGTGTACGTGTGTGCTGCGTGGACAACGTACAAAAATCAGACGCAACCAGCTACGGTTTACTGCAGGCTTGCGCCATTGTCTTTCCTGACTGGCAAATACCTGCTCTGCTAGAGTTAATAACTCTGCTACACTATAGTTGTGTGACACTTTTTGAGGGCCACACCACAGATATTAAACTTCTTGTTCATTGAATATACGCAGTGGGGTCTTCCCTTTGCAAAAAAGGACAAAAAATTATATTTGGCCAGCCTGTGTCAGTCCTAAGGTCTCCGTGTACGTGTGTGCTGCGTGGACAACGTACAAAAATCAGACGCAACCAGCTACGGTTTACTGCAGGCTTGCGCCATTGTCTTTCCTGACTGGCAAATACCTGCTCTGCTAGAGTTAATAACTCTGCTACACTATAGTTGTGTGACACTTTTTGAGGGCCACACCACAGATATTAAACTTCTTGTTCATTGAATATACGCAGTGGGTGCTTCCCTTTGCAAAAAAGGAAAAGAAATTATATTTGGCCTGCCTGTGTCAGTCCTAAGGTCTCCGTGTACGTGTGTGCTGCGTGGACAACGTACAAAAATCAGACGCAACCAGCTACGGTTTACTGCAGGCTTGCGCCATTGTCTTTCCTGACTGGCAAATACCTGCTCTGCTAGAGTTAATAACTCTGCTACACTATAGTTGTGTGACACTTTTTGAGGGCCACACCACAGATATTAAACTTCTTGTTCATTGAATATACGCAGTGGGGTCTTCCCTTTGCGAAAAAGGAAAAGAAATTATATTTGGCCTGCAGGCTTGCGCCAATTTATTTCCTGCCTGGGAAATCAAATCACTGGTAATACAGCATGCTGAGGGGTAGGGGTAAGCCTAGAGGACGTGGACGTGGACGTGGCCGAGGACGCGTAGGCCCAAGTGAGGGTGTGGGCACAGGCCGAGCTCCTGATCCAGGTGTGTCGCAGCCGACTGCTGCGCGATTAGGAGAGAGGCACGTTTCTGGCGTCCCCACATTCATCGCCCAATTAATGGGTCCACGCGGGAGACCTTTATTAGAAAATGAGCAGTGTGAGCAGGTCCTGTCCTGGATGGCAGAAAGTGCTTCGAGCAACCTATCGTCCAGCCACAGTTCTGCGCCTTCCACTGCTGCAAATCCGAATCCTCTGTCTGCTGCTCCTCCTTCCTCCCAGCCTCCTCACTCCACTACAATGACACCTGCCCACGTGTGCAGCTCCTGATGGCGGTGGCACAGGATTCTATTTCTCATTGCTTCTGTACAGCATTGTGGGCTATCGCCCCGCCACTTTTAAAGAGGGTCGCTGCCTAGCCGTGCCAACCTCTGCAGTGTGTGCCTGCGGTTCCTCCTCATGGCAGACGCACTTCTAAATAGACATGAGGGTGGTGAGGCATTAGGGCAGCTGAAGGCTGCGCAGGGACACTTTGGTGTGCGCTGTGGGGGGGAGGGGTGGCGGTTGGGCAGCATGTAACCCAGGAGAAGTGGCAGTGGAGTGTCATGCAGGCAGTGATTGTGCTTTGTTGGAGGTAGTGTGGTGCTTAGCTAAGGTATGCCATGCTAATGAGGGCTTTTCAGAAGTAAAAGTTTTTGGGACGGGGGGGGGGCCCACTCTTGCCGCTATTGTGGCTTAATAGTGGGACCTGTGAACTTGAGATGCAGCCCAACATGTAGCCCCTCGCCTGCCCTATCCGTTGCTGTGTCGTTCCCATCACTTTCTTGAATTGCCCAGATTTTCACACAAGGAAACCTTAGCGAGCATCGGCGAAATACAAAAATGCTCGGGTCGCCCATTGACTTCAATGGGGTTCGTTACTCGAAACGAACCCTCGAGCATCGCGAAAAGTTCGTCCCGAGTAACGAGCACCCGAGCATTTTGGTGCTCGCTCATCTCTACAGGATACCTCTCCTCAGCCTCCATTCTTTAACACATGAGTGTTGAAGGTACCTCCATGTGGCTGGCACTCTCTCTCAAGTAACCACGAAAAACAGCTAGCCAGAACGGAAGCACTTTGCACACCTTTGCAAGCACATATATATCACCACATCATGTGACAAGACAGTTTGATACAATTTCCAGACATATCCCAGGCACTCTCAGACATTAACCTCTTACATGCTGCAGCTGTGCAATACACATAACTAGAGACAAGACAATTTGCACAGTGCATCCACACTGAAGACATGACATGTATGACAATTATGGAAAGGCCAGAAATCTAGACTTTGGGCCACTATAGCACCAAGAGAAAATCCAGGGCAAAACTGACGCTGTTTGTGGTGGGTAGAGTCAACCTTCTCAAGATGGTTTTGTTGCCCAAAATTCTGTAGGGTACCCAGCAATCCCCTATTTACCTTCCGCAGTCTGTTTTTCAGAAAATTAACTCATGGTTGTTGTTCTTTGTGTGGCAATCGAAAAGAAATAAGCTATCCTGGCGACTTATGCAGAACCCTTAGTGGGAATGACAGTTCTGGATACTCAATTATACTAGATCATGGCACAACCTTTGCAAGTCATACATTGGGGAGGTTTGGAACAACATCATACATGAGCCTTAGTAACTGATAATTTAACTCATCCGCCCATATTTCAGACCCCAGATGTGTGAGCTTTATTAAAAATGTGTCTGCTTAATTTGCTGCCAGCATTCATGCCTAGAACTACTTTGACTTGCTGAACTTAGCTATATTTGGTGTGGGGCATCAACCTTTGAAAACATCAATCAATCAATTACTTATTGAAATCAGCAAAAAATGTCCACCTGACTACTTTGATGCCAGTTTTCATGCCTGGAATCACTTTTGGTTAGGCTGATCTTACCTATATTTGATGCTGGACATCCTATGTGTGCTGACAGCACTGGGTTAGCGGCTGAAATCCATATAACCCTTTACATCACAGTTTTCCATAATGCTCATTATATTGCCAGTTTTTTAATGCCATTTACAGCTATTACCAGAACGCCGCCATGCAATATAATTTATTATTAAAATTAGTTCTCATTAATATGCACAAAAAAAACCAAACAGAACATTTACTGTGAATAAGAAACCAACTTGATACTGATGATTTGTTTCACATCTGTTGTGGTGATGTAGAGAGGGTAAGTCATCAATAATTAAGTCCTGGAAAACCCATTAATGCTAAAGGGTTACATGGACACCCTTCGGTGGCAGGGTTTGTATGGAGTAGGCCCAGAAGCTGAGCCCATTCCATGCATGGTGGATACTGGCTGTCAAGTCCCTTACGGGGACTGAAGTGAAAAAGTAAAAATAGATTGCATAACGTTTTTTCAATTAATATAAAAAATATTAATAGTTAAACCCTTTTCTCATTTTTAACATAAAAAAAGTAAATAAAATAAACATGTTGTATGGAGAAAAAAAAATACCACACCAAAATTGTGCATTTTTGGTCAGCGTGTCTACAACAAAAAAAGTTATAACAAGCCATCAAAAAGTTGTATGTACCCCAAAGTGGTGTTAATGGAAACTGCAGGTTGTCCCGCAAAATCAAGTCTTCACACAACCTCATCTGCATAAAATTTTAAAAGTTATGGTGGTCAGAAGATGGTGACAGAAAACAACAATTCTTTAACCCCTTTCCTCCCCATGACATAAGGGTACGTCATGGGAGCCGGGTACTTCCCACAAAATGACGTACCCTTACGTCATAGGAATAGCGCGAGATCATGACTGATCTCGCGCTATCCCGCAGCGGGAACCGGCTGTCAGTCATAGCTGGCCTCCCACTACAGCAGCGAGGGTGCATCGGAGATGAACCCCAGCTGTTAACCCCTTCCCTGCGGCAGATCGCCACGGGATCGGATCCGTGAGGGGAGATGAAAATAGTCCCCAAAAGTCCCCCAAAGCCCCCAAAAGTGCTGGTAATAACGGCTGAACTGCGCATGTGCAGTAGAAGCTAATGCCAAAGTTGCCTTTGGCATAGTGACTTGCAGGGACCGAAGTGATTGATCCCTGCTGACATGGGTGGCTGTGATACACCTATCACAGCCATCCATGTTCTTTGTTTAATAAATATCGGACACGGTTAGTCCTGCGTATCTCTCTCCTGTCACTGAGAGAGCTTTGTGACAGGAGAGAGATAGCAGAAAGTGAGAAAACTGAAAAAAAACACCGTCGTCCTCTCATAATCACTGCCCCTCGTACCCTAATTTCCCCGCTATACCCACGTCCGTTTTTTTGGGGGGGGGAGTAAATTAAATTTTTTTTTTCATTTTCTCTACCTCATAACCCCGTCATCACCGCTCCTCATACCCTAATCACCCCGGTATACCCACGTCCGTTTTTTTCCGGGGGTTACATTATTTTTTTATTTTGTCTACCTCCATTAAAAAAATTTCTAAAATGGAACGTAGGCACTCACAGGAGGAGGTTTTTTCTAACAGCGACGACTCTGTCTCTACCGTCATGGAGGTTGAGGAAGGGGTTGGGGCAGCAGGGCCAAGTAATGCTGCACCTGCCACTGCGTGGAGTTCCAGAGATTTATTTTCGCCCCACATCCCTGAATTTACCTAATTTGTGGAGGTTCTCTTTGCGTTTGGCAGTTTAATGATTCTACAAGTGAGCAATGGTACCTGGAATTTATTCAGTTGTGCCCTGAAATCCAATGGGCGTTCTCTCCATTATAGGCTTCACCATGTGTCCCGTAAGCAGATTAGGGCTACAATAGGTATATTTCTGAACACAGGACAAACAGGGGTATTCATTTTGGGGTGCAAGTCTTCATTCATATGTATGCTGCACAAAAAACTTTTTATTACAAGCACACAATTGCCAAAGAAATTAAAACTGTGATTTTTTTTTCCTTCTGCTTTGCTTGAATTCATTCAAAAACTGTGGGCTCAAAATATGCAGTACACCCCTAGATGAATTTGTTAAGGAGTCTAGTTTTCAAAATGGGGTCATTTGTGGGGTTCCTCTATGGTTTCGGCCGCTCAAGAGCTCTACAAATGTGGTATGGGGCCTAAAGGCCTTCAAGGAAAATTTCTGCTCTGAAAGCCACAGACTACTCCTTTCATTTTGGCCCCCGTTGTGCATCGAGACATAAGATCAGGGCCACAATGGGTATATTTCTGAACATGGGAGAAACAGGGGTATCTATTTTGGGGTGCAAGTCTTCATTCATATGTGTGCTGAAGAAAAAAAGCTGTTTTTTAAATGACAGAATTGACGAAAAAACGAAAATCACAATTTTTTCCTTCTGCTTTGCTTGAATTCATTCAAAAACCGTGGGGTCAAAATGAACTGTTTACCCCTAGATAAATATGTTAAGGGGTCTAGTTTTAAAAATGGTGTCATTTGTGGGAGTTCTCTATGGTTTTGGCCGCTCAAGAGCTCTACAAGTGTGCTATGGGGCCTAAAAGGCCTTTAAGGAAAATTTCTGCTCTGAAAGCCACTGACTACTCCTTTCATTTTGGGCCCCGTTGTGCATACAAACATAATATTAGGGCCACAATGGGTATGTTTCTGAACACGGGACAAACAGGGGTATCCATTTTGGGGTGTCACTCCTTATTCTCATGTGCACTATAGAAAAAAAGTATAAATTAATTTTAAAAATATGTCTTTAAAATGACATATTTGCAAAAATGTGAATTTTTATTTTTTCTCTTCTAAATTGCATTAACTCCTGAAAAAAAAAAACTGTGCAGTCGAAATACCCCTGACCCCCCTCAGTGAAAACATTAAGGGGTGTAGTTTTTAAAATGGGGTCATTTGTGGTGGTAGCTATTATTCTGACACCAATGAGCCTTTGCGATCTTGGCTTGGTGCAGGAAAACAAAATGTTCCACAAAATGCTGAAAAGTAATGTTAAATTTGTACGTCTCCTAAATGGTTAAAAAAACACGAAAGTTTTTCAAATGTGCGTCCAGAATAAAGTAAAAGGATGGAAATATAAATCTTAGCAAAAGTTTGTACAGTATGTTTGCACATATTTGCGTAATTACAGTTGAAAATGTGAAAAAATGACAATTTTTTTCAAAATTTTCCCAATATTGGCACTTTTAATAAATATTCATAAATTCTATCAGTCTATTTTTTCCACCTAAATGAAGTACAAGATGTGGCGAAAAATCTATGTCAGAATCACTTGGATATGTAAAGCCTTTACGGAGTTATGCTATATTAAGTGACACGTCAGATTTTCAAAGTTTGGCTCTGTCACTAAGGCGCAAACAGGCTTCGTCACTAAGGGGTTAAGGGGTTAAAGATGTTTATTTTAAAGGTAGCACAACAGAAAAACCTATATAAATTTTGTATCACCCTAATTGTACTGACCCACAGAATATAGTCATTTTTGCCGCATGGTGTACGCCATAAAAACAAGACTTCCCCAAAAGTGGTAAAATTGAGTGTTTTATTCTTTTTTATCCCACTTAAAAGTTTTTCAGTACATTATTTGGTACCATTGAAAAATACAACTCGTCCCGGCAAAAAAACAAACCCTCAGATGGCTATGTTGACGGAAAAATGTAGTTATGATTTTTTGAAAGTGGGGAAGAAAAACCAAAAATGGCTTGGGATTGAAGGGGTTATGGCCCCTTACACAGGACGACAGTCGTCTAAATGACTGCAGGAATACTGACGTCACCGCTAAGGTCGTTAATGCTCGTGCAGAGTATTTACACAGGCAAACTTTGCCGCTGGATCACGGGCTTCTCGCTGCCTTCTCAAGCAGCGCTTCACCTTCTATGTAAAGTGCTGCACGGGGAGTGTTTACACAGAACGACAAGCCAGCGATCCAGTTTTATGCTGCCGCACAGCTCTGCTACATGCCCGTCACACATACACAGCTTTGCAACATGCACGTCACACACAGCTGTGCTACATGCCATGCGCCTGACAGGCATGGCTCTGCTACATGACAAGCGTGTCATGGACACAGCTATGCTACATGACATGCGCATCACAGACACAGCTCTGCTACATGATATGTGTGTCACAGATACAGCTCTGCTACATGACATGTGCATCACATACACAGCTCTGCTACATGACATGCACGGTATAGACACAGATATTCTACATTACATGTGCATGTTACAAGCACAACTCTTTTCTTTTACATGACATGTGCATCACAGACACAGCTCTGCTACATGACATGCTCATCACAGAGACTGCTTTGCTACATGACATGCAACATAGAGCTCTGCTACATGACATGCGCATCACAGACACAACTCTGCTACATTACATGCGCATGTCACATGCACAGCTCTGCGACATTATATGCGCATTCCATAAATAAGTAAGAAGCAGCACAGCAGAGACAGATCTTCACAGCATCATCTTTAAAAGTAGAAACTACTCATCTTTATTGAGACATCCAAGGATAAAAATTGCAGAGCATGACATTTCGGCCAATACATCAGCCTTTCTCAAGCTTGGCTTCTTACTTATTTATGGATTGCACTTTTGGAGCCCACTGAAGTCTGGACTCTTGGTGAGGCCTGCACTGCTATATATTTTTCGCAACCCAGTGAGAGTGGTACTTATGTGCTGCTGTTTCTCTAATCTATTCTTGCTGCAATGGATATTATATGCACATGTCACAGACACAGCTCTACTACATTACATGCACATGTCAGACACAGCTCTACTACATTACATGCACATGTCACAGACACAGCTCTGCTACATTACATGCAAATGTCACAGACACAGCTCTGCTACATTACATGCGCATGTCACAGACACAGCTCTGCTACATTACATGAGCATGTCACAGACACAGCTCTGCTACATTACATGCACATGTCACAGACACAGCTCTGCTACATTACATGCGCATGTCACAGACACAGCTCTGCTACATTACATGCGCATGTCACAGACACAGCTCTGCTACATTACATGAGCATGTCACAGACACAGCTCTGCTACATTACATGCGCATGTCACAGACACAGCTCTGCTACATTACATGCATGGTACAGACACAGCTCTCTAACATTACACATATCCATGCTGACTATACACATTGCACACACAGAACATTACACACAGCTCTACTACATCCTTCCTGATTCCCACACATGACACACATCTCCTGGATACAGTGATCAGCCCCCCAGTCATGTGATCCCTGACTCCACCCAGACAGGTGATCACACGACAGTGATGTCATCACATGTCCTGGTAGTTTCTGTCGGTTTATTGGTGTACAGTACTTTCTACCAAACTCCAGAATGGTTCCTCCCACAGCAGTGACATCACCGTAGGTCCTTCAGTCCGCTAGATGTCTGTGGTGGAGGTAGGTCAGTGTCCCCTGTCAGGACTGCCGAGTTGTGTCTGACATAACAGCTTAGTTCCAAAAGCCCTAACTGTGTTTTTTCATCTTTCGGTCAGGATCTGTGTTTTATATATACTGTAGGACCTGTGATGACATCACCAGGGGCAGAACATGAGAAGCATGCACACACACACACACAAACACATATCCATACATATGAACAGACAAGTGGTCGTTAGTAGTTTGATTTATTTCTTAAGCTACAGCAGCACTAAATAGCCAAGCCTCCATCTGTGTAGAGGAGCAAAACATATACCGCAGCCCCCAGGTAGTATACAAGATGATGAATTTGTTAGCATCCTCTGCCCTCCTAAGGGACCAGACAATTTTTAGGGATTTTACCCATGTAATGGTTGTGCTGCCCTATTTGGTTTTTTTTTTCAATTACCAGAATTTTTTCCGTGACGCAATTTTTAACCCCTTAGTGACACCCCCATAGTGTTTTTACAGCTGCGGATGTGTTTGGAGGGAGATTGCGCTGCTATCTTCCTCCATTCATTGTGGGTGTCAGTTGTTTCTTACACCTGCCCTAAAAACTGCGCAGCCAACAGCAGCATTTAAATCCCCTAAATGATGTTCGGGGGTCCCGTATGCCCTGCCCACCCCAGGGAGCCATTCTGGTGTTATTGTAGCCTCAGGGCTGCCATGGCAGTATGCCTATCCAACCATCCCCGTGGGGTGGCTTGATAGGCTCCCTGCCAATTTGCAGTATGATATAATGCTATGGCATTATGTCATACTGCAGGAGCGATCAAAGCATCGCTAGTTGTGGGGACTAAAAGAAAATGTTAAAATAAGAACAATAAAGTTTTCTACTAATTATATTTTTTTTAAAAAGTAATAAAAGTTTAAGAAAAAAAACCTTTTTCCATGTTTGCAATAAAAGAATCTAAATAATAAAACAAAAATACATATTTGGTATCGCTGCGTCTGTAAAAGTCTGATCTTAGACTTATGCAAGACTAATGCAAAGTAATGCATTATTTATCCCGCACGGTGAACATCGTCAAAAAAAAAAAAAAAAGAACGCCAGAAATGCGCTTTTTGGGTCATCCTATCGCCAGGAAAAAATGAGCCCTCACGCAACTACATTGATGGAAAAATAAAAAAGTAATTGGGCGCAAAAAATGGACACAAAATAATTTAAAAAAATTAAATATCTTTTCAAAAATACAAGTATTACAGCAAAAAAACAATAAGTTTGGTATTGTAGCAATTGTACTGACCCATATAATAAAGTTATCAGGTCATTTTTGTTGCAGTTTGTGCACCGTAGAAACAAGACGCACCGAAAGATGGCGAAATGTCGCTTTTTTTTCCATTGCTCTCCACTTAAAATTTTGTTAAGGTTTTTCAGTACATTATATGGTACTTTAAATGGCACCATTGAAAATACAACTCGGCCCGCAAAAAACAAGCCCTCATACAGCGACGTCAATGTATGAATAAAGGAGTTACGATTTTTTAAAAAGGGGGAGGAAAAAACAAAAATGGAAAAGAACAAAAAAGCTCGTCCCTAAGGGGTTAATATATTTTGTCACACAATTTTTTTCAGTTTTTTTGTTTTATTAGCGGTAAATTTTTACATTGATAGTTGTTTATTTTCAAAAGTAGTATATTTACGCTAAAATAAAGTACAGGAATGGGTTCCTCATTTTTTACTTATGTTTTGCTATATAATTGGTATAGTCTCGGATTGCAGGGCACATATGGTGACAGTTTAGGTTAGAGTCAACTGTGGATAGTTTTCTTTTTAATATATGTAATTTTTAGAGATGAGCGAGCGTACTCGGAAAAGCACTACTCGCTCGAGTAATTTGCTTTATCCGAGTATCGCTGTGCTCGTCCCTGAAGATTCGGGTGCCGGCACGGAGCGGGGAGCTGCAGGGGAGAGCGGGGAGGAACGGAGGGGAGATCTTTCTCTCCCTCTCTCCCGCCCGCTCTCCCCTGCTCCCCGCTGCGACTCACCTGTCAGCCGCAGCGGCACCCGAATCTTCAGACCCGAGCACAGCGATACTCGGATAAAGCACATTACTCGAGCGAGTAGTGCTTTTCCGAGTACGCTCGCTCATCTCTAGTAATTTTATTTTATTCAGTACATTATTTTTTCGAGCTATGTTTATAATTTTTTTTTAACTTCTCTGTCCCCCATGATGTCATATAAGACCTGTGGGGGTCATTCACATTGTCATCGCAGGAATCCTATACTGCCTTGACAAAAGCTGATAATTAATTTCATGACATGCACAGGCATCTGAGAGCTTATGCGTTAATATTATGTATTTTACCCAGGCCTCTGCTAAGAAGGTCCAGAAGCTTGAGTCAATAATGGGAGACTGCTCTATCTCACTATGGGAGACCTGAGTTCCAAAGAAGCGCTCAATGGGTCCAGTGTTGCTCCTTGAGATCATCCGTGTCTGAGCTGAGCCTTTCCTGCAGACCATGGTCTTGCCCGCGATCCGGAAATATTTGTGGTAAGGCTGATGTAAGGGGATCTTGCGAGTACTCGGGTCGAGCACAGCCTACCTCGCCATTAGCAAGTCACGCTCCCCCATGAGCTGAAATACTTTAATACTAGAACTCAAAAGTATGACAAAGTGTGCCAAATGTTTGATCTTTACAAACTGAATACTAATATTTGTCTCTGATATCCAACTGACGGGAAATATCATGAACTCTAAATTGTATACATAAATGATCAAAGTGTCAATTAGGCCTTAGTCACACGGGCGTTTTTTCACGCGATTTGCGAATCGCATGACGGATGCGCATCCGCAAATCGCGTGACCGGTGCGCGCAAGTCGCCCGAAAATCTGCTCCTAGCCGCGTTTCATTAGAAACGGGCTGGAGCTGTCCAGCGCATTGCATTCAATGGAGACGGCAATAGAGCCGGCTCCATTTAAAGCAATGCGCTGCGGGCGAGCCCGGGATGAATTGTCGGGAAGGGCTTAAATATATAAGCCCTTCCCTGCAATTCATCCTAAAATGTGTAAAAATAAAAAATATATATATACTCACCTTCTCCCGGCAGCCGGAGCTCCGTGTGGCCGTCCTGCAGTGGGTGTGAAGGGGTGTGAGTCAGACCTGCCCCTGATTGGCTCAGCGCTGAGAGGCAGCAGTCACTCACCCATTCATGAATTCATGAATGGGTGTGTGAGTGAAACCTGCCTCTGATTGGTCAGGGCTGTGACCAATCAGAGGCAGATCATTCAGCATCGCAGATAGGTGCGATCTGCGATTTCTGTTCTATAATTTATCGGACGAGCGCATAAAAAGCGCTCATGTGTCCGATACCATTGCAAAGCAATGGTTTTATAAAATCGCCGGACGCATGCGCATGCGCAAATCGCGGCTAAAAACGCCCGTCTGACTAAGGCCTTAAAATGAGAAACATGCTGTTGTTTTTGGGCGGATTTACACAAAAGCGTGTTGTACTTGAGGAAAAATAATTAAAAACAAGGGCAGCGCTCCAGAGGTATGACTATAAGGGCTCCTTCCCACGGACGGATTTCCGCAGCGTTGCCCGCAGCTATTAGGTTCTATTGGACCTAATAGCTCAATGCTCACTGTGTAGAATTCCATCGCGGAATTCCGCACCATGAAATCACCCGTCTTCACCAGCGGCACGCTCTATTTGCTGTGGGTGTACGCGCGGACGGCTTCCATTGCAGACAATGGAAGCCCGTCCTTCACGCTATCTTCCGCTGTAGCACAGCGGAAGATAGCGTGAAACCGCTTCCCCGCCCACCGCCAGCCGCGTCATATGACGCGGCCGACGCGTTATGTGACGCTGTGGGCATGTCATATGACGCGGCCGGTGCGTCACATGATGCTGCGGCGCATGCGCGCCGAAGCGTCATGCGGGACGGAAGACGCCGAATCCGCAGGTAAGTATGAGGTCTCTGGGGGGCGCCGTGACGGGCTCCACCGCGGAATTCCGCTGCGGAGCCCGTCACGGCCGTGTGCAGCCGGCCTAAAAAAATCAAACTGTGGAAAAAATGAAGAGGACTTAGTTGTGTGACCGGAGAAGGTCAGAAGGGCAGAACATAATACATGAAGTCCCTGGCAGCCTATAAGATATTGGGTTTGGAGTGGCCACCAAATCTCCTTGCCACAAGGACATCCACTGGTGGTGAGCGTCAGCAGGATCCCGAAGTATGTCTTGGTCACATAAAGTGTAGAATTTCAAATGAGTAACCAAATCCCGGTGAGGCTACAGCCATTAACATAAGGAAGTTAATAAACTTACTTTACAGGGGGTCTCCCTTAAAGGGGTTTTATCATGAAAAAAAAAATCAATACTTACCTATTCCTTCCCTGTCGGTCTTCTTACCGCATCTTCTCTGCACCGATTTTCTCCAGTCCCCCGGGTCACCTCACCTCTAGCCGGCTGGATCCACTTCTTCCTGTTTTGGACCGTTCATTCTTAGCATTCTCCTTCCAGCAAGTCAGTGTGCATTACATCACTAATGACATAGCGTTCACTGCCAAGCAAGCAATGCTGAGGTACTGCCATGACTAGTGACGTAGCGTACATTGCCCTGCAGGAAGGAGAATCCCGATAATGTACATAATGTCATGGGAAGAAGAGGATCCGGACGGCTTGCGGTGAGGTGACCTGGGGAGACTGCAGGAGCCAGGAGAAGATCTGCAAGGAGAAGATGCAGTAAGTAAAGGGCCTGGGGAGGAATAGGTAAGTATTTCATTTTTTTTTCTAATGACAAAACCCCTTTAAGAACACCCACTATAATCCTGGTCTTCAGAATGTCATAAAAATGCTTTCCAGTAGTTGCAATCAATGGTCCACAGTGGGGATATGTAGAAAATGTATGGTTTATTAATAAGGGTAAATTAACACATTGAGGCCTCGGTCAGACGAGCATTGTTTTTGCGCACCAAAATAATAATAATCTTTATTTATATAGCGCCAACATATCCGCAGCGCTTACAATACAGGGGAAATAAAACAAGACAACAGTTACATGAAGTAATCAGTTGATGGAAACAGTAGGGGCGAGGGTCCTGCTCCAACGAGCTTACATACTACAGATAACGGGGTGATATAGGAGGTAAAGGGGCTGGAGATGTGCACGGTATGGCGAGGTGGAGAGTGAGGGATGCTATACACACAGACAATGGTCAGGCTGTATAGTGGCGGAATCGGGATGACTGCAGGAGCGGTTTATGATGGCTAGCAGGGATTGCAGTCTGTGGGACAGGGAACTTGTTATCAGGCAGAGTACAAAGGGGTTTGGTTTAGGGGATATGGTATGCCTCCCTGAAGAGGTGCATTTTTAGAGCATGCCTGAAGTTTAGTGTGTCAGTGATTGCCTGGATGTTTTTTGGTAGCGCGTTCCAGGGGACAGGTGCTGCTCTGGAGAAGTCTTAGAGATGGGAATGAGAGGTTCTAATTAAAGGGGCACTCAGTTTGATTTCATTAACAGAGTGGAGGGTGCGGGCTGGGTGGTGGATTGAGATGAGTAAAGCAATGTAGGGCAGGGCGGTCTGTGGAGTACTTTGGGGATGAGTGTAGTGAGTTTAAATTGAATTCTGGCACAGGGCAGAGGCGTCCGTGTAGCAGTTGGACAGGAAGATGAGCCTGGTTGCCGCATTCAGGATGGACTGGAGGGGGTAGAGTCTGGTGTGTGGGGGGTGGGGGGGGTGGCAATCAGCAGCGAGTTGCAATAATCGAGCCGAGAGTGGATGAGGGCAACAGTGAGCATTTTTAGCGTGTCCACAGTAAGCAAAGGTCGTATTCTGGCGATGTTCTTGAGGTGCAGCTGACATGTTCGGGCGTGAGATTGGATGTAGAGGGTGAAGGAGAAGGAGAGATCGGAGTCGACTATGACCCCAAAAAGAACGCATCTATTAGATTCAATAGCTCACATGAACGATTTTTAGATGCGCTAAATACTCGCATATACAAAAGATAGGACATGTGCGGCTACAATGCATGCATCTAAGGTGCGTGCTGCGAGAAAATATAGGACCTGACCTATCTTTTCTGTGTTCTGCACAGAAGTTCCCATTGACTCCTATGGGAGTTGGATGAGCACGCAGCATGCACCACGGATCGTGAGCGAGCAAACTATGCGCAAATGTTGATTGCGCCTTTAGCTTTGTTCATTCATTTTTTTCCACACGCGAGTGACTATCTTTTTGCGCGGCTATTTGTGCGCAAAAAAAGACGCACATCTGACCGAGGCCTAACACATATTAATAAGGCTAAATAAAAAACACATGCCAATGTGAACAGCAAAGAGATGTATAAATAGAATAGTTCTTCACTGATATGATCCCTAAAACGTAACTTTTAATAATAATCAACTAAAACATGTACGGGCTCAGAACAAACATATAGGATTATGGTGGTATTTGTTCATTATTTTTCCTACTTCTACAGCCAGAAGTTGCTATAAAAATTCAAGGGCTTAGTGGTAGGATTAATAAGACAGAGCTGTACTAATAGCACATGCCCTGTCCACCAATATAAACATCACCCCTCATGTAATAGGAGAATAGATAGGAAAAGAGTGAAAGCAAAACATGTAGAGAAACAAAGTACTTAGTACAGGTAACTGGTCTATTTATTACTGCCGTCCTATTGATGTTTTGACCCAAACTTTGCCCTTTTGTTCCTGGTTCCAAATTTTAGGTATAGATTACCTAGTTCTAGGTGATTCTAGATCCAAGTTCCAGGTTTTCTGGGTTCTAGATTCACAAAGGTTCTAGACTTAGGTTCCGGAGTCCTGTCCCTAGATAATCGCTCCAGGCTCAGGTTCCAGTATACTCAAGATAGAGAATCTAAGTTTCAAACTCAAAGTTGTAGATACTGTTTCTAAGTTTAGGTTTCCTGAGTTCTAGATCGTCATGGTTCCAGATTTAAGTTCTGGAATCCTGTCCCTAGATATCGTTTCAGGCTCAGGTTCCAGATTTACAGACTCAAATTAGAGACTAAAACGTCTTGATGCAGGTTCTAGGTTTTCAGTTCAACGCGTTTCTGTTGATCTCTCAACTCCTCAGGAACCTTATATATAAATAGCTTAACTAGCAAACGGTTTCTAGAGTAATCAAATAGCAGATATAGAAAAGTCTAGAAGTCTAGAGTAAAGTAACATGATAAAGAAGTGCTGAAAGAATTCTAGTCAGCATCTAGAATCACCCAGAACCAAGTAATCTGTACTTATTTGGAACCTAAATCTAGAACCTAGAACTTGGGTCTAGAACCGGAAGCTAAAACCTGGTAACCTATCTAGACCGTGAATCTAGAACTTGAATCTGGGTCCTGTGTTAAACAGCACCATCTGTCCAGTGGTATCAATGCAAATAAACCATCTTTACACTGTAGTCCTCTCCGTAGACCTCTATGCTCCGTGATAGTATTAGAGTGGCTATACTCTATTGAAAATCTGGCACCCTCTCAGGAACAAAACGGCAAAGTTTGGGTCAAAACATCAATAGGACGGCAGTAATAAATAGACAAGTTACCTGTACTAAGTAAACTGTTTATCTACACGTTTTTTCTTTTTCCTTTCACATAAACCTCTTTAAGGGCTTATTCACATGAGCGCATATTGCGAATTTTTACGCCCGACTGTATATGTACGCGACCATCTGAGGCATTGGTTTCCAATGTATTCGTTCACACGGGCGATTATACAGCGCATAAAAATGGTGACCCGCAGAAAATAGAGCATACGCAATCGAAATATGCGCCAACGCATATACGATGGCTAAAAAGATAAGTAAAAGTAAGACTAGAATACGCTTTCTAGCTCTGGTTGTGATCGACGGAAAACATTCTGTCGGGAGATTATACATCGTGGACGTGCGAACATAAATACACCTACGCTCGTGTGAATAAGCCCTCAGACTGTGCAGGGAATGCAGGAGATTTGGAGCTCTGTGCCAACCGGAGCTTAATTACCTGAAGGAATAAGGAAATACTAATTAATTAGTACAAGACATGTAGTGGAATTTTCCTTTAAACCCTTCCCAATGTGCGCTGTGCAAGTGTAGTGCATTTCAGGTGTCACTTCATACATGGTGGGTGTCGGCTGTCTTTGAGAGCTGTCACCCGCCTATGACGGCAGCAATCAGAGATAACGCCAGTCCCGGCTGTTAATCCTTTAAAATGTAGCGACTGGGAACAAGATGTCAACAGATACATGCAATGAGATCGCGGGGTGCTGTCCAGGTGTCATGGCAGCCTGGGACCCTCAAAAGGCAATCACGGCTGCCTGTCACAGATTTTAATAGGATGCCTGTCAGATAGTATAATACAATACAATACAAGTTCAATTCCGCTATGGGGACTAAAAAAAAACTAAAATAAAGATTTTTTATTTACTAGAAAAAAATGTAAAAGAAAACCATTTTCCCAGTCGTTGTATAAAAAAAAAAAAAAATTGGTATCACTGCATCCATAAAAGTCCAATGAATTAAAATATCACATTATTAATCCTGCATGGGGAACACCATCAGAAAAAAAACCTTGAGTTTTTGACCAAATTTGAGTTTTTTTTGTGGTTACACTGTATTCAATAAAAAAAATTAAACAAAAAGTGATCAAAAAGTCTTATACCCCATATTGGTATAGATAAAAACTACAGATCACCTTGAAAAAAATGAGCCTTCACACAGCTGCATCAACAGAATCATAAAAAAGTTACGGGGGTCAAAAGATAGTGACAGAAAGCAAAGTTTTTGAAAGTTTTTTTTTAACTAGTGCTACATAAAAAACTATATAAATTTAGTATCACTGTAATCATACTGACCCACAGAATAAAGATAAAATGATATTTTTACTGTACCATAACAGGTAAAAAGAAACCTTAAAAAAAGGCGCAAGTGTTTTTTCTTTCCATCCTGCCCACTTAGAAATTTTCAATAAAGTTTTCCAATAAAATATATCGGATGTTAAGTACTGCTATTAAAAAATTACAACTCATGGTGCAAAAAAAACAAGCTATGGTGTGGCCGTGTATCCAGAAAAATTTAAAAAGTTCTGATTTTTTTGAAGAAAAAATGAATATGAAAGAAACGAAAATGGCTGCAGCAGGAAAGGGTTAAAGGAAAAACTCTAATTCCCTCTGATATATTGGGCTTTTATCACGTATAAGAGAATAAACACCTTGGTGTTTTCAGCACGGAACAGTCATTTTTAATACAGAACACAATGTTCAAGCACAAAGAATCTGGGAGCTGAGATAAATGTCAGGGCCAAATTCTGAGTGTTCGTAGGATCGGTTCAGGAGCGATGATGCAATGATAAGCGCACCGCAGGTTTTATTTTAATGCTCATAAAGCACCTTTAAAGACAATCTGCAGCGCTGGTCAGAGACGCATTAGTTAAATTAATCTCAATGCTCTTTTGATCTAGAGCCAAATTACATTCAGTAATTCAGCCCTACAGATATAATCATTTATTAAGATGGTGGAGAAAAGGCTACTTGCAGGGTAACAGCAGTGAAATAAATACATGTGCTTGTAGTATGTAATTGGAAATGCCATCCATCCCAAACTAATAGCTATATGAACCCTTCGGCCTCATTCACACGGGTGTGGTTTGAGCGCAGTATAAGCGCGTGAAAAAATTGCGGCTACACTGCACTAAAAATTATGTGAACGTGCGATTTTTTACATACAGAAGACCCGAGCTTCATGCATGTGAAAATCTCCCATTCCCTGGAGCAGGGTGTTGCTTTAAAAAAGTGCAGCTGCTCCGGGAGGAGAGAGAAGAAGCCCCGCAGGGCTCCGGGATTTCCCCATAGCCACACTTTCTCTCTCCCTGCTATGGGAAAATTTCCCATAGCTCTGCTCTGAGGGGTGGTGTTTTGTGATGAAACTAAAAGTTGGTGCCCTTTACTGGCATGCAGTGGCTCTTCATTCCTTATGCTATAAATGCCACTTTTTGGGAAAGGAAGCCAACCAATTTACACCAGCTGTTACATAGTAAGAGCTTATTTACACGAGCGTATATCGGCTGGTGTTTCCACGGCCAGCCGATATACACTACCATGTGATGCACGGGCTCGGCGTATATGCTGTGGGGTGGGGGTAGATAGCTTAGTTCGCCTGTGTGAAATTAGTCTTAGGGTTCTTTCCCACGAGCGTATATTGGCCCGCCGTTTTCACGGTCGACCGATATACGCCATGATCTGACACCATGATCTATGTTGGCCGGCCAGATGCTTTTACGTCGGGGCCAAAAGATAGCCCTGGAACTATCTTTTGAGCTAGACTATGTCGGGCGCTGCATGGGCTCCTATGGGGGCCAATGATAGTGGCCGGAGAAGGGAGGGAGTTTAGCAGCATGACTGCTAAACTCCCTCCCTCTTCTCTCCTCCCCTCCAGCTGCTTTCAATGTGAGGGGGTGGAGCAGGGGCGGAGCTAAGTGGCCTTGCCGTATATGCGCCGGAGCCCATGCCGTCTGAACGGGTGCATAAACGTTAGATTTGTGCGCCCATTTACGAGTTTTTACTCCCCAGATCATAGCGTATATGTGTTGCTCCACCCACCAACCTGCCACGATTTACAAGACTCATACCTACACGTGCTGCGGGTTCACTGCGTAAGTTCTCCAAAGCTACAAAAAAATACCTTATAAGAAACAAACAGCTGAAATCAGTGCCAGTACCTTATGATGCCCTTAGGCCCTTAACGACCACAGATATGCCTTTTGATGGCCTTTATCAGCGGGCTATGTATGGAGAGAGATTGCGCGGTGCTCTCCCTCCATACATCACAGGCGCCGGCTGTTTCTTACAGCCGACACCTGGTGGCAACAGTTCCGATCAGCCGTGTGGCTGATCGGAACAGTTAACCCTTTAAATCCCCCGAACGATGTTTGGGGGTCCTGTACGGCCCCCCACGATGAGATCCCTAGGAGCCATGCGGGTGTCATGGCAACCGGGGGCCTTCTGAAAGTGGCCATGGAGTGGCTTGATAGGCTGCCTGCCCGATCGAAGTATGATGTAATGCTATGGCAAGTTGTTGTCCCCTCTGAGAAGTAAAAATAAGAACAATAAAGTTTTACTTATTATTAAAAAAAAAGTAAAAAGCAATAAAAGTAAAAAAAACCCAACAACCCATAATGCTATATTTATAATAGTAAAATCTAAATCTTAGCAACAAAAATACATAATTGGTATCGCTGTGTCCGTAAAAGTCTGATCTATCAAAGTAACACATTATTTACCCCGCACAATGAACGTTGTCAGAAAAAAAAATAAAGAACGCCAGAAATGTGCTTTTTTGGTCACCCGTAGAGATGAACGAGCATGCTTGTTTAACCCCTTGAGTGGCACGCCCGGAAATTTTCCGGGACGAGCTCCACTGCTCATAGCAACATAGCCCGGAAGATTTCCGGGCTATGTATCACTATGGGAGCTGCAGAGCACAATGCCACAAGCTGTGACAGTGTGCTCTGCCTACACAGTCCCACAGAGAACAAAGCAAGGGCTTTGAAAAACCAGCAGAAGATATTGCAGACATGCAGGCAATCTCCTGCACTGGTTTGTTTACAGGTTGCCATAGAGACCATCGGCTTGTCAGAAGCAAGCCGATGGTCTCTGTGGCAGGGAGAGCTGGTTGTTAGCTGTCAGAGGACAGCTAGGTACTAGCTCTTACAGCAGAGATCAGAGAAAACCTCCGATCTCTGCTGTGTTAACCCTTTACATGCTGCAGTCTATGTGACTGCAGCATGTAAAGGGCTGTCACTGCAGCATGTAAAGGGCTGTCACCATCGGACCCCCGGAATGTGATCAGGGGTCCTGATGGGTCCTTGTGGAAGTCCCCTAAAGGGACAAAAGAAAAAAAAAAAAAAGTTAAAAAATTATAAAAAAAATTATAAAAACACTTGTCTCCCTTTAGGCCTTAGTCAGACGGGCATTTTTTGCCGCGATTTGCGCATGCGTCCGGCGATTTTATAAAACCATTGCTTTGCAATGGTATCGGACACATGAGCGCTTTTTATGCGCTCGTCCGATAAATTATAGAACAGAAATCGCAGATCGCACCTATCTGCGATCTGCGATTCCTGTTCTCTTCTCTATATGCGCTCAATGGGGCCGGCGGCAGCAGCACCAACCCCATTGAGAACATATAGAAGACAAATCATTCTTCTCTGCCACAGCTGTAACAGCTGTGGCAGAGAAGAACGATGTTTGCCCATTGAATTCAATGGAGCCGGCAATACAGCCGCCTCCATTGAAAGCAATGGGCTGCCGGCGAACGCAGGATGAATTGTCGGGAAGGGGTTAAATATATAAGCCCTTCCCTGCAATTCATCCAGAAAAGTGTTAAAATAAAGAATATATATATACTTACCTGCTCCCGGCAGCCGGAGTTCCGTGCGGCCGTACTGCAGTGGGTGTGAAGGGGGTGTGAGTCAGACCTGTCCCCTGATTGGCTCAGCGCTGAGCCAATCAGGGGGCAGGTCTGACTCACACCCCCTTCACACCCACTGCAGGCTAGCCGCACGGAACTCCGGCTGCCGGGAGCAGGTAAGTATATATATATTCTTTATTTTAACACTTTTCTGGATGAATTGCAGGGAAGGGCTTATATATTTAAGCCCTTCCCGACAATTCATCCCACACTCGCCCGCAGCGCATTGCTTTCAATGGAGCGGGCTGTATTGCCGCTCCATTGAATGCAATGCGCTGGACAGCTCCGGCCCGTTTCTAATGAAACGCGGCTAGGAGCAGATTTTCGGGCGATTTTCGGGCACCGGTCACGCGATTTGCGGATGCGCATCCGTCATGCGATCCGCAAATCGCGCGAAAAACGCCCGTCTGACTAAGGCCTTACTTTGTAAAAAATCAAAAATATAATCACACATGTGGTATCCATGCGTCGTAATGACCCAGAGAAGGAAGTTAATACATTATTTAACCCTTAATGACATGGCCCCTTTTTTTCTTTTTTCCCCATTTCTTTTTTTCCTCCCCCCTGTTTAAAAAATCACAACTTGTCCCGCAAAAAACAAGCCCTTATATGGCCATGTCAATGGAAAAATGAAAAAGTTATGGCTCTTGAGACGCAACTGCAAAATTAGTTGAAATTCAATGATTAGACCATTTTAAAAAACCTGCCCTGGTGGGCACGACAGGGTGGTAGGAAACCCGCCACTCAAGGGGTTAAGGCTGATACTCGAGCGAGGGGTTAGCGGGGGTGGGGAGAGAGAGAGATCTCTCTCACACTCCCCCCGCCGCCCCCCCCTGCATTAGCTCGGACGAGTAATCAGTTACTCGAGAAGACCAATGCTCGCTCGATTATTAACCTTAAACAAGCGTGCTTGCTCATCTCTAGTCACCCGATCTCCAAGAAAAAATGCAATAAAAAGCTAATAAAAAGTCGTATGTATTCCAAAATTGTACCAACGCAAACTACAGGACATCTTGCAAAAATTAAGACCTTGCACAACTATGTCGACAGAAAAATAAAAAAGTTATTGCGCGCAAAAGATGGCGGCAGAAATTTTTTTTTTAATTAAATATCTATATTAAGTTGTACAGCAAAAAAACCCCAAAACATAGAAGTTTGAAATCATAGTAATCGTATTGACCCATACTGAAACAAGATGCATCGAAAGATGGCGGAATTTCTTTTTTTTTCCATTTCTCTGCACTTAGAATTTTTTAAAGGTTTTTCAGTACATTATATGGTACATTAAATAGCACCATTGAAAAAACAACTCGTCCTGCAGAAAACAAGCCCTCATGCAGCGACCGCGATGGATAAATAAAGGAGTTAGGATTTTTTAAAAGGGGGGAGAAAAAAACAAAAATGGAAAAGCAAAAAAGGAGTTCGTGAGAGCAGCATAAACAATATGCCCTCAAAGACAACAAGGAGATCACCATTAAGCCTGCAGATAACGGTGGTGCTATAGTCCTCATGAATACATCAGACTACAAGAAAGAAGCAGACAGACAGCTGACAGACACCAGATACTACACCAAACTGGATCAAGACCTGACTCAAAGATGTGTGAGGGAATTGAGAAGGGCCATCAGAAGCCTATCTGTGAACTCCACAAAACTTATGGACTTCATACCGGAGAACCCGAGGGTTGGAACTTTCGACATGCTTCTAAAACAACACAAAGCTGGCAACCTAGAGAGGCCAATTATCTCAGGTGTGCAAACACTCACTGAAGGAATCACAGGATGCGTAGAAGAGGTCCTAAAACCACTGGTGAGAAACACAACCAGCTGCTTGCAGGACACCACTGACCTACTGAACAAACCATCAACCATAGGTCCCCTCCCCGATGGCGCCACCCTGGCCACTATGGATGTAGAATCTTTATATCCCAACATCCCACACAAAGATGGACTGACCGCCTGCCAGGCACACCTTGAGGCCAATTGGGTCACCTCTAAATCCGTGTTACAACTCCCAAGATTCATCCTCACACACAATTATTTCTCCTTTGGCAAGGAGATATTCCTGCAACTCACCAGAACCGCCATGGGCAATAAAATAGCATCACAATATGCCAACCATTTCATGGCAAAACTGGAGAGTGACTTTCTGGCCTCCGGCCCCAGCAAACCATTGGCCTACTTCTGCTACAATGATGACATCATAATCATCTGGACCAACACCGAACAAGAACTAATATTATTCCATGAGAGATTCAATGAATTCCACCCCATTATAAACCTGACATTAAGCTACTCATATACTGAAATCAACTTTTTGGACACCACCATAAAAACTTCAAACAACTCAATACAGACATCCCTATACTGAAATCCGATCAATCGGCCCACATACATCAGATGGGACAGCTTCCACCATAAACCGATCAAAAAGTCAATTTTCTACAGCCAGGCCATCAGATGCAACCGTATCTGCTCCAACCCAACAGACTGAGAGGAACATTTACACAATCTCAAAAAGATATTTTTAAATCAGGGCTACCATCCCACCTCAATTGATGACCAAATCACCAGAGCCACCAGGATACCCAGGAATCAACTACTCCAATACAAAGAGAAAGAAAAAACAGTCATGCATCTCTAGTAGTGACCTACAATCCACAGCTAGAGGTGCTAAGGAAAACCGCAAAGAAACTCCATCATATCCTACACAAGGATGACCGTCTGAAACCATATTCCCGGACCCTCCCCTTCTGTGTTACAGGAAACCCCCAAATTTGAGGAACCTTATAATCAAGAGTGCATTGCCCTCTGACACACAAAAAGGAACTTATCTCCGTAATGTAAGGAGCTACAACACCTGCTCACATATACTGACTGCGGACAGGATACGGATCCCCAACACACAGCAGGACTATAAGATCCCAGGGACATTCACATGTTCCACGTCTGATGTTGTGTACCTGATCCTGTGCAGGACATGCATGTCCTGTTGGGGCCCTTATGTTGGAGAAACAGGACCAAAACTAAAAAGCGAGATCTCCTCATCACACAAACGCAGAAAGACAGAATTACCTGTGGCGGAGCACTTTTCTAGTCATGGACACGACATAGAAGATATGAAATCACCATATTAAAAAGGCAATTTCAAGTCACAAAGCCATAGAAGAATTTGGGAGTACAAACTTATAACAACTTTTGACACTTTCAACAGAGGGTTAAATTATTCAAGAGGATTCATATGCGTGACTGGGAAGTATGAGAAATCTATAGCACAGATAACACTCTGGCCTGGTGAACCCCTAACACTAATTCAGAGACCATACAATCTTCACATCTTTATCAGTGGACTAGTTAAGTATTTATTTCTCTACTAGAGATGAGCGAACACCAAAATGTTCGGGTGTTCGTTATTCGGAACGAACTTCCCGCGATGCTCGAGGGTTCGTTTCGAACAACGAACCCCATTGAAGTCAATGGGTGACCAGAGCATTTTTGTATTTCGCCGATGCTCGCTAAGGTTTTCATGTGTGAAAATCTGGGCAATTCAACAAAGTGATGGGAATGACACAGTGACGGATAGGGCAGGCGAGGGGCTACATGGTGGGCTGCATCTCAAGTTCCCAGGTCCCACTATTAAGCCACAATAGCGGCAAGAGTGCCCCCCCCCCCCCCCCACTGTCAGCATAAAGATCGTTCTCCTCTGCCATAGCTGTAACAGCTGTAGCAGAGAAGAACGATGTTTGCCCATTGAATTCAATGGAGCGGCAATACAGCAGGTTCCACTGAATGCAATGGGCTGCCGGCGATCGCAGGATGAATGGTCGGAAAGGGGTTAAATATATAACCCCTTTCCTGCAATTCATCCAGAAATGTGTTACACTAAAAATATATACCGGCGTATAAGGCGACCGGGCGTATAAGACGACCCCCCAACTGTCACCTTATACGCCGGTAATACAGTGGAGCAAAGAATAAAAAGCATTACTTACGTTTTTAGATGATCTGCGGCGCTCCTGCAGGCTGTCACTCCCTCCTAATCCACGGCAGACAAGCTTTCTCTATGAAAGGCTTGAAATCCCTGCCTCCTGAAAGACACGTGCCTTCAGCCAATCACAGCCAATGACAATGATGTCATTGAATGGCTGTGATTGGCTGTGTTTCTGGAGGCGGGGATTTCAAGCCTTTCGTGGAGAAAGGAATACTTTGCCGTGGATTAGGAGGGAGCGACAGCCTGCAGGAGCGCCGCAGATCATCTAAAAACGTAAGTAATGCTTTTTATTCTTTGCTCCACTGTATTACCGGCGTATAAGGTGACAGTTGGGGGGTCGTCTTATACGCCCGGTCGCCTTATACGCCGGTATATATTTTTAGTGTAACACATTTCTGGATGAATTGCAGGAAAGGGGTTATATATTTAACCCCTTTCCGACCATTCATCCTGCGATCGCCGGCAGCCCATTGCATTCAGTGGAACCTGCTGTATTGCCGCTCCATTGAATTCAATGGGCAAACATCGTTCTTCTCTGCTACAGCTGTTACAGCTGTGCCAGAGAAGAAGGATTTGTCTTCTATATGTTCTCAATGGGGTCAGCTCTGCTGCCGCTGGCCCCATTGAGCGCATATAGAATGCATCCATAGCGAACCGCGGGAGGGGCAGACTTTTATATCAGGCAGACACCTTATCTCCCCAGCCACTCACAGCAGGGGGGTGGTATAGGGCTTAAACGTTGCAGGGGGAAGTTGTAATGCCTTCCCTGTCTTTATATTGGCCAAAAAAAAGCGCTAACGTCTCAGGGAAGAAAGTTAAAGTAACCCGGACACCGCATGGTGTTCGTTACGGATAACGAACATACCGAACACCCTAATATTCGCACGAATATCAAGCTCGGAAGAACACGTTCGCTCATCTCTATTCTCTACTCATCCTGTTCTGGTAAAAAAAAAAATTTATGTGCAAATTAATCATATCATGTCTGCGCCTTGTCATATGTATATGTGTATATTCAAGCCTCTTCGGATCTATTTTATTATGCCTGAGGAAGAATCCTGAGTACGTTCGAAAGCTCGCTATAACATCATGTATTTTTGTTAGCCATTAAAATGCATCATGACTACAAGATTACTTGGTTTCTCCTGCTGGGAACAATCATCTTTAATAACTCTCCCGCCTATATGTGAAAGAAGCTTAATCGGGTTTCACGGGACCATGGTAAGTTCCTCACTAATAGCTAATACACTCCACATGAGGAGTTGACTCCTTTCTCAAGTAATATTTACTATTTAAAGAATTTAAACCTTGCCTAGTAAAAATATGAGAGGAATGTGTAATCATCAGTACGTATTACTACCACTAGGTGGCAATGATATCTTGGAAAACTGGAGTAAGTTATAGTCAAAGCTTTTATTTTCTACAAATACAGTTTTGCTCTAAGGGCTCATTGACACGACTGTATAGGTTACACAGTGTTTTACTGGTCTGTGTAAGCCGGTGGAGAGCCGGCTATCGCCACGTATAGTAGCAAGCGTATCGCTTATTCTCCGCTCTACTCACAATGGTGTTGCGTATGTATTGTCATCCCATATACAATTTATTGCGTATGGATAGCATTGCAGAAGAATAAGACTCATGGTACATGGTGAAAAAGAGCATGCTGCCATATTTGTCACGCGTGTACGTACATGCAGTGTTTACACGCTAATGTGAATGAATCAATGAGAGTCCATGAACTTGCAGTGCATGCAGCCCTTTTTCTTCCAGTATTTTAAACCTGATCTGCAACAGAACCTCCGGTTGGAGGTTCCTGGGCAGATGTGACACCCGCCTCTCTTCTTCCTTATTTGCATAAATTACCCAGAGGAGCTTGCATGGCCTTATAAGTCTCCTAACTCACCTTCTAGGTGCCCCTATACCTCCTTTTGGTGCTCTCCTTTGGGAGAGACTACACCATCCCTCGAACCACTCACCCCCTAGGTGTCTCCACACACTTTTTGGGTGCTCTCCTTAAGGAGACATGACACCCCTCCTGATCAGCCTTAGAGCGATAACAATAAAGAGTCCCTGTATTTCTTTACTAATCCTGATGGTAGTGATAAGTTGTGCATAAGGGTAAGCCTGACAGCTGTCAAGTAGATGTGAGTGCTACAGCTCATGTAATATAACCCTAAAGCCGGCTGCACATGAGCGTATGCTTATTGACGCACGCATGAGTAACGCATATTTGCGAAACGTTGTTTTCAGTGGCTTGGCGCATCAGCATATATTTTGCTGCTTTTTGCGTGCGCAAAAAAATATGCACCAATGCCATTGAAATGGCTAACTAGTCTAATGAATTCAAGATGTGTTCTTTATCTGAACAATTACGCAACATAGCATGCATCTCCTAGTGAATTGTGCATGCATTTGTGCATCCCCATTGACTTCTGTGGGCACTTTAAGTGTGCAAATAAGCAGGATAATAGAGCATGGTGTGTATTTTTTTGAACAGGGAAAATACACGCACCGATTGAAATGACTAATTAGTTCCAGCAGAATTACGCAGTGTTTCGCACATCTTCTTGCGTAATGCATGTGCATTTGTGCACCCCCCGCTCACTTCTATGGGGACCTTTGGTGCTCAAAAACGCAGAGATATGGAGCGGTGACCACAAAACACGCACATGTGAACGAACCCATTGAAATCAATGGGTTGTATGTACTGTGTATTGTGTGTGCAAATCACACACAGCATACAGACTCCTTACAGGGTTATACACACAAGCACATTTGCGCACAGATTGACGGTCTACGTGAAAAAAAATCGCTGCATGTCCTACTCTTGTCTGTATCACTGTTGAGAATAGAGCATGTAATGCCCATTACTCCTTTAGATCATACCACACACGGATGGGTGTCGATGTGCTGTCTAATGTGTGTTCCGCCCAAGCAAGTATCTGTACGATGTGCTGGAAAAACAAGTCTTGTCCATGGGGGCCACCAGATACCAGAGAACATCTTCAGAGGTCTTGCTGAGGCTTTGCCTTGACAGGTCAGAGCTGTTTTGGAGGACGAGGGGGAATTTAGACAAAGTTACATTTTGACATTAGACATCAGGTGATTGCTGCAGCCAGGAGTTCTAGAACGGGACACTGCAACGGTCACGTGATTTCCTGTGACATCATCTATCACAGGAATCTCCGGGACCGCAGCGGGCTGCAGCGCTGGATCCTGGCGGCTGCGGCGGGGTAAGTAGCTCTTTGTTT
Source organism: Eleutherodactylus coqui (assembly GCF_035609145.1). Lineage (NCBI taxonomy): Eukaryota > Metazoa > Chordata > Amphibia > Anura > Eleutherodactylidae > Eleutherodactylus > Eleutherodactylus coqui. Next base: position 59,987,788 of record NC_089844.1, on the reverse strand, counting down.
ATTATTTTCACACAGGGGGTCCTATTGAGAAGGGGCTGTCCAGTAACCGGACAACCCCTTTAAGTTTCTTAAAGATGCTTGTACTTCTAGCAAATCACCTTTTCGTGGATGCGGCCAAAGAAGTAAAAGTTAGAATTTTTAATATATGGTCTGTGTTAGCACAAGGCTTGTCAGCTTGTAAAAACGCAGTTTCCAGATCCTGTCTTCTTCTGACAAGACTATATTTCATGTATTTAGTTTTCAAACATTGTCTAAAAGTCTGGTTATTTCTACTGTCAGGATTAGTGCTGTTGCCAGTAACGCCTCGGAGACAACACAGGTCTATAAAGTCCAAAGCTCGCCTTTATGTAGGTCCAAAGAAAAAGCAAAAGTAGTAGTTAGACGCAGGAACGTTCACTTAATGACTGATTGATACAAGGATAAGCAAGAGAAAAAGCAAGTCCGCAGTCAATCATATGCAGTCCTGAGCTCTGCTATTTACTCTGTTCCCAGAGCGCTGGATAGTCCAGTCCGCAGAATCGTGGTTACGGATTTTTAACACACAGGAGATGTCATTCTGCAATTAAAGTTTGCAGAAAGAAACACAATAAATTCTGCAAGAGGTTTTGCAGCAAAGTCCACACTAATTTATAGAATCAGCGTCTGCGCTGGGTCCTGTGTGAAAGGTCCCTATAACTATGCAGATGCATACATCTGCTACTGACATTTAAAAAAATGAAACTTAAAGGGATTGCCCAGTTTTGAACTATTGATGGCTCGTCCTTAGGTGAGGTCATCAATGGTTGAAGGTGGAGGTCTGCCACTTTAGAAGCAGGCGGCTCTGTACATTTCGGAGCAGCCCAGGTTTTTATTACACACAATATTCAATCCAATGGGAACAGTGCCTACAATACCAACCAGGGCTGCTGCAAAGTGTACAAAGCTGTCTGCATCCATATCTGTACACTGTGACAGGGGCCTGGCAAACAGCTGACTAGGGGAGGCTCTGAACAGTGACGTCCCCTCCAATCAACTATGTATGACCAATACTGAGGATAGATCAGCAATAGTTCAGAGTTTGATAGTATATCCGTTTACGGAATGGAAAGCATAAGCGTCTATATTTTTCAGTATGCTTAAAAAAAGGATATTCAGACACATGTCTACCAAACATATGCCAAAAGGATATACATACATATATATATATATATATATATATATATATATATATATAAGCACAACACTACCATAAAATATAGCAAGAGTAAAAACATAGAAAGTGAAATAATAAAGATGAAAAAATATTGGCAACAGAAGGCAATTTTTTTTAAGTAGTACATCTTAAAAAATCTATAAAGGGTGGTAACTAGAGATGAGCGAACCTACTCGTCCACGCCCCTTTTTTGCCCGAGCGCCGCGATTTTCGAGTAATTCCGTACTCGGGTGAAAAGATTTGGGGGGCGCCGTGGGTGAGTGGGGGGTTGCAGCGGGGAGTGGGGGGGGAGAGGGAGAGAGAGAGGGCTCCTCCCTGTTCCCCGCTGCTACCCCCGCTCCGCCACGCCTCCCCCTGCCCCCCGGCGCCCCCCGAATCTTTTCACCCGACTACGGAAGTACTCGAAAATCGCGGTGCTCAATTGAGTAATTACTCGAAACGAGTATATTCGCTAATCTCTAGTGGTAACATATCTGCTCTTGGAGTTCCGCCTTTCTGCTCCATTCAGGGAGCAGGAAAGGGGAATGCCCGCAGCCAAACGGCTCCGTCTTAGGAGGGAACCAAGCAGCGCCGAACTGACCCCATAATTGGGACTGTTCGCTCTCCGCCCAGCTGCCCGGCTTTTAGCCGCAAGAAAAAGTACTGTGTGCGGTATTTTGTGGCGGATCTGTGATGGATCCTCCAAATGAAGGTTCCAATACAGATGTGAAACCGCCTTAATTTGGTATCGCCGTAATCGTACTAACCCACAGAATAAAGATAACGTTATTTTACCTGCACTCTGAAAGCTGTTAATATAAACCCCCTAAAAAATGGCGCAATTGCAATTTTTTCCATTTAGCCCCACTTAGAAATCTTTGAAAGTTATACAATACTTTATGTGGTATGTTAAATAGTACCATTCAAAGATAAAACTTGTCCAGTAAAAAATAAATCCTTACGTAGCTGTCACCCAAAAAAATAAAAAAGTTAAAAATTTTTTGAAAGTCAGGAGGCCTAAAAATAAAATAAAGGTTGCAGTGGGAAAGGGTTAAAGACGGATGTTTAAATGGTTTTTAAACTGTGGACGATGGAGGCCAACATAATTGAAACCCCAGAGTAATTCTTTCTCGCTATAATCCAGACCTGAAGCCCCAGCAAGCATTACTTGACCTAAACATGGATCATCTTAAAATCCAGAATTTTTGAGACACTCCGTGGTTGAACTCCAATCTTACCACCATGTTTAATGTAGTAGAAGCCGGTGGGTCCTTTTTTCTTGCCTATGGTATGCCACCCTTGATTTACCCTGAAGACAGCGCAGTATCTTTGTTTACTCCTATATTATGCCTATGACTATCGCCCCCTTAAATGTTAAAAGTTTGAACAGTCCATTTAAACATAGTCTACTATGACGTGAGGCCCTCAAATTAACCACTGATGTATTTTTTGCTCAGGAAACGCATTTTATAAAGGATAAACAACCTAAGTGTTCACATCCTAAATTCCCACACCTTTTTTTAGCTTCAAATACCGATAACAAAAAAGAACAGAATTAATCGCAATTAGCAATTGTGTATCATTCCCTCAACAGAACTTGTATTTAGACTCTCAGGGTCGTTCTATGACTCTTGTCTGTGAGATTAACAATGTCCCTTTTACTTTGGTAAATGTATATTTTAATCTTAAAGGACAATGTTTTTTTATACACGTTTTGCAAAAATATGGGAGGGCACCTTGATAATTGGTGGTGATTTTAATTCAGTTATAGATCTGTTACGATCGTGTGGGCAAACAAAGCACGGGGCCCACACGATCGTGACCAAAGAGGGACTGGATGGGATGCACGCACACAGGAAAAACAGGAGATTCACACGGAATCCAGGCAACTGACCCTGTGCTACAAGGGGGGGTGACAGTGGCCCTACCTAAGCGGGGACATCGCCCCAATACAGGGCAGACCAGCAGTCTTCGGAACTGGGCCCTAGCTGATCCTAGGAACCACGCCACAAAACAGGAGACATACACATGCCACATGACAGGGACAGAACAGCAGGACACACAGAGCAGAGAACACAGCATACAGCAGCCAGAATGCAACCACCAGTAACAGGTGATAAGCTATAATATAAATACGAGGTATTAGTTGACATTTTGTACAAAACGTGGAAGCTAGCGGGCCAACTTCATGGCTCCTGGCTATACCGCTAGTCCCTACATTAACCAGGAGTCCAGGAGACCCGGACACAGCTCACACAGAATGCTGCAACAGGACAGGACACAGATCGCAGGTCATATAGCAAGGTAACACCAAGCTGACAGAATTTAAACGTACAAATGTACATGAACCAGCAAGACACAGATCACACAGCAAGCTTGCATAAGGAACAGGACAGAGCACAGGGCACACAGCAAGCTGACAGAAAACTGACAGGAAATAAACGTACAAATGGACATGAACCAGCAGGTCACAGATGACACTGCAACTTGCAACAGGACAGACAACCAGGGGACAGACTCTACCAGCAAGGACTCCACTCAGAGCTCATATGAACACAGATGAAACTCACAGCAAGTCTGTGTGTCCTCATACCAGGTGGGATAGACAGTCAGCCACAGATCTGACATAGGGGACTGTGTCAGGGATCCACCAACTGACACACTGGAAGCAGAGAGGCACAACAGACTAACTTAAAAACACAGATCAGAGTGGGAACAAGCTGAACATGACTGATAACAAGTTACAGAACACAGAAGTAACATGACTGCTCACCCTGGGACCCAGCCAGCAACTGACCTGGAGCTGGGTTTATATGTGAGCACAGACCCAGGAGATTGGCTAGCAGGAAGTATCACACCCAGCCAGCTTAACTAACCATCAACCACATGTAGCTGTGCTGCTAGGAGTACATAGTACAATTTCTGGATTTCTGTCTAGATCCAGATAACCTTCCACTATCATCCCGCTTTATAGAGAGGAACTGAATGATGTTTGGCGCTGTCTTCATGGTTCTGAGAGAGACTATACTTTTCTTTCTTTACCTCATTCTTTCTATTCAAGAATTGATTTGTTTTTCTTGGATACCAGGGGACTGGGAGAGGTTATACGGACTGAGTTTGGAACCATTACTTGTCAGCTCATGCCCCAGTGTCTTTGTCATTACATGAGAAATATCCCCATTCTCCCTAGTCTTTCCTTAGAGACTTAACAAGTACATTCTTTCATACCCAGAAAATGACTGTATCTTGAAAAATGAGTCAGAAATGTTTTTTTTCATTAATTCTTCAACTGTCCATAGTGTATTTTCAGTGCGGAACACCCTAAGAGTGCATTCACATGACCATATATCGGCTGGGTTTTCACGCCCAGCCGATATACGGCATCTCTCTCTGCAGGGGGAGGAGGCTGGAAGAGCCGGGAGCAGTGCTCTGAGCTCCCGCCCCCTCTCTGCCTCCTCTCCACCCCCTCTGCACTAGTTGCACTAAGAGGAGGCAGAACGGGTGGGACTAAGTTCCGGGAATTAGCTCTGCCCCCGTCCGGCCTCTCCTCATTGAAAATAGTGCAGGGGGGTAGAGAGGAGGCAGAGAGGGGGTGGGAGCTCAGAGCACTGCTCCCGGCTCTTTCAGCTTCCTCCCCCTGCAGAGGGAGCCACCGTATATCGGCTGGGCATGAAAACCCAGCCGATATACGGTCGTGTGAATGCACCCTAAAGCTTATATGAGAGGCTTCCTCCTAAAATATTGTTCTAGATCTAAAAGAAAGATAGAGGAGGACTTAACTGTGCTGCTCTTCCAAATTAACACCATTGACTCTCTAAACAAGACTGATCCTGCACCACATAAAACAGGAGACCTATTTAAATTGCATGCCAAGCTTTAGAGCCTTCTAGTGGTAAAACATGATATTACTCTTCAGAAAATGAATATGCAAATCTATGCTCATGATAACTGTACTGGGGCACTGTTGGCCAAACAACTCAAAAGTCTTAAATCCAAGGAAAGGATTAGATTTCTCTAAGATTCTGAAGGGCATAAGACCACTCACCCACAAGAAATCATATTACTCTTTTCTTTATGATTTAAAACAAGACAAATGCGTATCAACTGTAATCAGAGAACATTTTATAGCTATCTTCAGACCATTAATCTCCCTCACCTTTCACCTGAACAATAAGCCTTCCCTTTCTGCACTAATTTCCATGTCTGAAGTTGTAGAGGCCATTAGCATGTTGAAACTTCATACGTCTCCAGGCCCGGATGGCTATTCTAATGCTTGCTAAAAGAATATTCTTTCCTTTTGCCCTTTATCTGGTATCTGTGTTCATGGTGGCAATGGATAATAGTGCCTTCCCCTCAGGAATGATGGCAACATTGGTTGCCAAGGATCAGGTGGGATTAGTTCCACAGGCACAAACCCCTGATGGAAGCCGTTGGTTTCTGAATCTGATTAAGACCGTTGAGCTCGGTTGTGTACCTTCTTTATATTTAGCTTTAGACACAGAATAGCCATTTGACTGGGTCCACTGGGGCTATCTAGAAGCAACTTTAGAATTTTTTTTTTTTAGGTCCCATTATGTTGGTGATCTTGTCATTATACTCAACTCCATCTGCAAGGGTTTTTTCATCTGGGTGTATTTCTCTCCCGTTTACAATTTCCAATGGTACTCAGCAGGGTTGCCCTCTCTCGTCTTTGGTGTTTGCTCTACTTACGGAACCTTTAGCTGAACAAATAAGAATTAATAAGGATATTAAAGGAAGTAAATTAGGAAATTAGGTCACCAGGAACATAAAATAGTGTTCTACGCTGACAATGTTGTTTTGCTACTCACGGACCTTGTCTTCCATTTAGCACAGACACCGTATTTTCTGACTTTTTGGGAAAATATTGAGTGTTGGCATCAGTGTTAGAACTCAGCAATATGATCATTCCATCCCCTATTTAGCTATTCATTTAACAAGCCCTAGCTCATAGAATCATAGAATGGTAGAGTTGGAAGAGACCTCCAGGGTCATCGGGTTAAACCCCCATGCTCAGTGCAGGATCACTAAATCATCCCAGACAGATGTTTGTCCAGCCTCTGTTTGAAGACTTCCATTGAAGGAAAACTCACCACCTCCTGTGACAGCCTGTTTCACTCATTGATCACCCTCACGGTCAGAAAGTTTTTTTCTACTATCTAATTTATGCCTCCTCCCTTTCAGTTTTATCGCATTGCTTCTAGTCTTTCCTTGTGCAAATGAGAATAGGGCTGATCCCTCTGCACTGTGACAGCCCTTCAGATATTTGTAGACCGCTATTAAGGCTCATCTAAGCCTTCTTTTTTGCAAGCTAAACATTCTCGGATCCTTTAACCATTCCTCATAGGACATGATTTGCAGACCGCTCACCATCTTGGTAACTCTTCTCTGAACTTGCTCCAGTTAATCTAAGTCTTTTTTTAATTGGGGTGCAGAGAACTGGACACAGTATTCCAGATGAGGTCTGACTAAGGAAAAGTAGGGGGGATAATTACCTTACGTGGTCTAGACTCTATGCTAATACATCCCAGAATTGTGTTTGCCTTTTTTTTTGCTGCTGCATCACATTGTTGACTCATGTTCAGTCTGTGATCTATTAGTATACCCAAGTCTTTTTCACATGTGCTGCTTAGCTCAATTTCTCCCATTCTGTATGTGCTTTTATCATTTTTCTTGCCTAGATGTAGAACCTGGCATTTCTCCTTGTTAAATACCATTCTGTTAGTCGCCACTCACAGTTCAAGCTTTTGTAGATCTTCTAGATCTCTAGTGTTAGCTATTTCTCCTAGCTTTCTGTTGTCAGCAAATTTGATCAGTTTCCCATCAATTCCCTCCTCCAGATAATTTATAAAAATGTTGAACAACACTGGGCCTAGGACAGAGCCTTGTGGTACCCCACTTGATACATTCATCCACTTGGATGTGCAGCCATTTATGACCACTCTTTGAGTACGATCACTGAGCCAGTTGCGAATCCACTTAACAGTTGCCTTGTCAATTCCATATTTGGTCATTTTTTCCAGAAGCAAGGTATCCGATACTTTGTCAAATGCTTTACTAAAGTCAATATATACTATATCTACCGCATTTCCCTGATCAACCCGTACATTTACAAAAAATTATTTGCCTTTACTTAATTATATTTTAGAACACTTAAACAACTTTCATAAAGCCCCCATAATCTATTTATACCCAGGACTGTGACAGTAACAATGGGTATACTGTCCAATCAGAAGTTCAAAAACTACAGGAAGCCCTTTTAGCTACATGGGATGATTACCTACTATTTCTATTCCCCTCATACATTGCTGTTTTTTTTAGCAAAGATCCATTTGGATATAGCTATAATCTGTGATTACGATGTAGCTGTAGTGTGTACAGGGAATCTCTGGTAGTCTGAGACACACCCCATCTCATCATTGGTTCTGGGTCACACAACTTCATTGGTTCAGGCTGCTGCTCACTCCTCACCCTGCAGCTCTGTCTCCTCTGAGTTGGCCAATTGTCTACCTTGCTAAATATTAGTTACCAGATCCCGCATCCTCCTGACCTTTTTCCATGGAGTGAAGGTATGCCCTACGATCTATATAAAGGAATTCACCTCTTGCATCCAGCAGAGGGAATATTTTTTTGTTTAGAGGGTTCTATATTCATGAATAATTATAAGAGCATGTTAAAAAAAGGAAGGAAAGTGTTACGTTCATGTGGGCAAAAATACCAGGCCCAGACGAACTTGACCCAAAGACACGGGTTAGGGACAACTGACCCTGTGCTGCCAGGAAGATGACTTGGCCCTACCTACAAAGCAGGGTGATCACCTCAATAAAGGCGGCCCCACGCTGGAGCCTTGGCCCTGCTCTCCCTGACACATTAAAAGCACAAACTCACTTACCACACAACCTCGCACACTAAAGCAGATGGTAAAGCTGAATATAAAAGCGAGGGATTAGTTTGTACATTGGCCAATGAACTTAAGCTGCAAGGCCCCTACAAGGCTCCTCGTGTCTTGCAGTCCCTACTCTAGTAAGACACAAAACAGGCAGCACAGGTCACCAAACACCCAGCAAGTTGCAAGCTGACCAGACACTACAGACACAGCAAGCTGCAAGCTGACCAGACACTACACACACAGCAAGCTGACCAGACACTACTCACACAGCAAGCTGCAAGCTGACCAGACACTACTCACACAGCAGACAAGAAAGAAGAAATACAGCTTCCTCCCAGACCAAGGGGATTGGCTGACCTGAACAACCACACCCAGCCAGCTCAATTAACCCTCACCCGTGCAGGTTTGCCCCTGGAACCCTGTAGAACAACAAACTCCAGCAGCACAACCCAACAGAAAGTGTAACAATTTTGTTGCAAGAGTCGATTCACTGTTTTGATTGTAATTTTAGATGTTTTTTTGCATTTTGAATTCTGAATCTTTTAATTATGCTTGAATGTCAAATTACGAATGGTCGCATTAAAATCACCCCAATTGTTAATTCGTAAATTATATTGTTGAATAACTGTCTATTATATTACTATGCATATTTCATGCTGGACATTAGAACATGCCAATGAAACAATTGGCTGCAAACACAAGTTTTTGCTCTAACAGTGAAAAAATGAAGTATTTGTTGTTACACAACATCAGGAGATGTCACTTGTCCGGCCTATCAAGCCGGGTCCCTAATGCTTTCTCATCCATTTAGATCAGAAATTGATCATGATGGCTTTGCTATTTTCTTCAGCTTGAAGGAAAGTGCTTGAGATGTAGAGAAAACATACTAATAACTCGCCGAGTTTTACAAAGTGCCTCAGAGATGAGTCTAGCAGTGAAAGAGAAGGGGCTAGATTAAAGGGTCATGGTCTGAAGCTGCAGGGTGGCTTTTCTCTCTGTGAAGTTTCAATCCATCTCTGCGTGCGCTTGTTATGCCTCCTCCTATTAAGGATGTCCACAGACGATGCTACTACTACTTTGCTTGTCAATCAATATTTCCACTGCCAATGCAGATTCCTATATATAGCAAAAAGGCACTAACTAGAATGTGCCAATTTACTAGCATATAAACCTTTACATTTGCAACATATTGATAAAAACGTAGCAGGATTAGGCTACGTTCACGCTAGTGTTTTGTTTTTTTTAAACAGAATGCAGCTGTAGGTGGTGGCAGTGGCTTGTCAGTGAATGTGACTCAGTGGTTAGCACTGTTGCCTTGTAATGATGGTGTCCTAGGTTCAAATCTCAGCAAGGGCAACGTCAACTTTGAAAATCTCCATACAGCCATCGCCCAGGTTCCCTTTATATTTCCATTATGGCTAGGACGATTTCTTTGAGTCTACTAGGTTGTCAGGAGCTGTCCAACACTAATTTAGTGGGGACATTTTTACGAGTTAAGATGGTTTCATCCACTTGTAATATAGCCATACTGCTTCATTGTGGAACCTGCAATCAGGAAGTGGAGCCAGGGTGATGTCACAATGCCAGCCTAGGTTAAGAACACTGATTGACAAAATAATTAAGCACCCAGATAAAAATGTCAGATTGCTGCAAAACTCATCATGCAGTTCTCTCTCAGGCAGATATGTAAATGATTACAGTTGTAGTATGATTTAGATACTGGGGCAGTTCCTATACAACTGTTTCTACAGTTGAGTTATCAGTGGCTTAGCTAAACACACTGCTACAGTCCTGCCTTCTTTGCAGAGGAGTTTCTAATAGTTATAAAAATTTTAGTCTTCTGCAGTGTGGTGCTGGTGATGGCGCAGCAATGTATGTTTAAAACCAGTTTTCTTTGTCTGCCTCTATATTCTTGTTCCTAGTCTAGTCTTGTTTTCTTTTCAGAATAGTTTGTTCCTGCGGCTATTTCTACTCCTATTCTTGCTCCAATGCTTGCACTTTGTTTGCTTATAACTAGTTTGTAACTGCCCTGCCTGCTTATAGCTTTTAGTTTTCTTGTCTCTAGATCCTAAATGCTGCTTCATTTGTTTCTCAGTTGCAGTGTTTCAGATAGGGCTACCATTTAGGATACCTGAGGGTCTCTTAGGGATAGCGATGTCTAGTATTAGGGTTAATGTCAGGGGTAGATTAGAGAGCCAGCATTAAGGCTAGGTATTGTCTGATTGCTATTTCTGTATCCATCACTATCTACTCTATTATCTGACTGTTCTAATATGATTACCATCACCATTCTGTTCCCGCTATCAATTTAAGAGTTCTTAGTTTTGCATTAGTGTTTCCTATTTTTGTTTTGATATGTGCTTTATATATTCGTGCTAGGCACTGTCCAGTTGCAATGTTTATAGACTGTACTGCAAGTCCTGGGGGTATCTAAGTATTGGAAGAGTCTGTTAGTACCCAGGAAAAGCAACTACCATAGCTGAAGTTAAATGGGTATTCTGGTTCCCTCAAAGTTGCTGTCAAATAATTAATAATCATATTATTATTATAGTTTGCAATGTGGTTCTGCTTTGGCCTTTGTGTCTGTAGCTCTAAAAACCATTATCTTCTCCTAGAACTTCAGAACTGTGTAATTATAGGTTGCCCTGAATACGACCTATAGGCATTCCAGCGCTAGAGGTTGGGCTTGCCCAGAAGGAATGACCAGGGACAGCTTCTTTACCTCTTTAGCTCTCAAGTGTTGAGTCCTTGCAGGCTGTGGGAACAACGATCTACATGAACCCAACCAAAATAAGGTCTGGATGGTAGAAAGGAGAGTAAGGGATGTGCATACAAACAACATGAAACAGACACCAAAATACTTACCACTGTACTACAACACCCAGACAGATGGAAATATCTAATATGTTAGTACATACGAGGTATTGGTTAGTATTCTGGCCAGAATCCGGAAGCTCACAAGTGCATGTCAAGGGTCCTCATTGTCTTGTGAGACCCTACTCTAATAAGACAACTAAAATCCAAAAGGGATGACCCACGCTGGAACCTAGGTGCATGGCTCCCCCTAGATGGCAAGAGGCAGGAACACAAGACTACACCAAAGCAGAACATGCATAACTCCAAGCACCAGAGTTCTGAAAGAGAATGAGATAATGGATAAATGGCAAATGAATTAATGACCAGCACCCTCTAGTAAGAGGGGCTGGTATTTATGTGTAGAAGAATGGTGCCGATTGGCTGGCTGAAGAAATATACACCCAGCTCAATCATCCCACAACTGTGGAAGTGTGCTCCTGGAAACCCATAAAAACTTCAGGTCTCAGGAGCACAATGTGACACCAAGATTGGATTGGTGACTAATAGCAAGGCAGCACTTAACAGGGACGTGCATATGAGGGAAGTACAGAGTGGGAAATTATGCATATCGGCAGGTATGTGGCAATAGAGATGAGCGAGTATACTCGCTAAGGCACTACTCGCTCGAGTAATGTGCCTTAGCCGAGTATCTCTCCGCTCGTCCATAAAGATTCGGGGGCCGCCGCAGCTGACAGGTGAGTTGCGGCGGGGAGCGGGGCAGAGCGGGTGGGAGAGAGGGAGAGAGAGATCTCCCCTCCGTTCCTCCCTGCTCTCCCCCGCAGCTCCCCGCCCCACGGCGGCACCCGAATCTTTCGGGACGAGCGGGGAGATACTCGGCTAAGGCACATTACTCGAGCGAGTAGTACCTTAGCGAGTATACTCGCTCATCCCTATGTGGCAACCATCATGGAAAATAGCAATGTGGGGAAATGCCAGAAATGGAGAACAGGATATGAAGGTAATGGTTGCATGATTTACACCCGTAACCAGTTGTGCATAAACATGGTGCAAACACCTTTTCATATCTGGAATTTTTGAAAATTTACTTCACAACCAGAAAACCCCTTTAAGTTCTACAGTCTGGTCCCAATGATGCTATTTTATCTCCTGTTAACTCGCTCTGCTCTGACTGTAATAGGTTAGACATGTGGCAACTGCCATAACTATAGGGGATGCAGAGGATGCGGTTGCACTCGAGCCCAGGAGCCTTAGGGGGCCCATAAGGCCTCTCTTCTCCATATAGGGAGCCCAGTACAATGTATAAAGCATTATAGTTGGGGGCCCTGCTACAGATTTTGCATTGGGGCCCAGAAGCTTCAAGTTATGCCTCTGCGTTAAGAGGTTAAGAGAAGTTGGGGGGCCCCAAGATAAACTTTTGTACCTGGACCCATGAGCCTTTAGCTATCCCCCTGCATGTGGCCTATAGCTGGACAGTAATGGTACATTTCTCATCCAAGTATCTGGTATAATTATTGTGAAAAAATTAGGGTGTTTTTTTAAAAGAAGGGTTTAAACACCTGAAGTTGTAAGAAGTAGGTTCCTTTCAAGATGTGATAGTTCGATCGCCAGCATAGTACACTGTATTACTTATGTATTGCTTCTACTAAGCCTATGACAGCAGCCTATTGCACTTTAGCAGAGGTAGGGCCTAATAGACTGAGTTACATGGCAGAAATGGAATCCTTTGTCAGACTCCCAGCTGCTATGGGAACCCATTGGTACCTTGCAATCACATTGCAAGGTGCCAATGGGTAACAGAAGAATCCCCCTCCCCCTATGATCTGCTTACACGTTGCAGTTGCTTTTGATTGTGGCATGTAAGTGGTTAAACAGCCAGGATCTGAAGTTCCTCCACATTTGGTGGTTAGAGCAGGAACCTGGCTGTCAGTAGTAAGTTAAGCTACCACCTTAGGGCTCACACCCACAGGCGATCCGACTTCCCTGCAAACCGAGAGTGAACGAAAACACATGATAATGAAACCAATGGTTTCATTCTCATTTGCGATATTTTCAATGTAACCTCACATCGCAAAGAAGAATGAGCAATATCGCCCATTGTTTTCAATGGGGCCAGCGGCAGCTAAAATCTCATCCACACCACACGCTGCGGACAAGCTGCGTGGAAACTGACATGCGGCACGGAATTCAAATCCGCGACATGTCAATCGTATCGCCGTTTCCACTGCGGGCTCTCTTCTCTCTATAGGGAGAGATTTTGCAGTGGAATCCAGATGGAAGAGCGCTTCAAACTTGCACCAAATGGCGCAAGTTTTGAAGCAGCCTTTCCGCTGCGGAAATCTTGCGGAATTTCAATGCCGTCCTGCTGCGGACATACCGCGGGATTTCCTTCCCGTGGGAACCCAGCCTTTAAAGTTTTATTCAAACAGCCCTGGTTAAACTGGAAGGCTACATTAAAATATTATGACATTTAAGTTTTGCGTAGTGCGTTCAATGAATAAGCATAGAAGGATAAAATATTCACCGTAGTGGCCAAATATCTTTGCACACATTTGCCTCTATTACCAGTGTGATCAAGGGACTCGGTCCACAGTGCATTTTCAGGCAGAAACAAATATATTATTCAAATATATTCTGCTTACACTTCAAGGAGACTGGAAACCATTCTTTTGTTCTATGAATATTGAACACGCACTCAACAGGAAAGAAAAAAGCGGTACAATCCTTCAGTATTACTGATGTGCCGCAGAAGTTAAAAGCAATTGTGGAAACAATAAGGCATGATTAGAGTATTTTGAAAAACTTTGAACTGTGAAATGGCTGTCGGGACTGATATTTTCTTTGATATTGATTTCATTTTTTATAGAACTACTTGAGTCTCAATATAAATGCCGGATTGAATATTTGTATGTATTGATTTTTTTTTCTATAATTATACAATTCTAATCGCATTCACTGTGTAATCAATGGTTTTCATAGGCCATGAAACAAAACGAATATACAAATGGAGAAAAATCAATTGCAGTCATATTGAAATGTACTGTATGCATGAGTTAGCTTGACGTCAATGAGCATCTATGTAATACATGGCTGAGACAATCCACTAATGCAAGAGCTGCTATATGCAGCAGCTCTAGCTAAAGGCCCATTTACAATGAAAGATAATCGCTCACAAATTGCTCAAACGACAGTTTGAGTGACAGTTTTAAGCGATCATCTTTGCATAACTCTAAGTAGCTGATTAGTTACTTAAGAGTTAATGCAGGCAGAGTGGGATACCACCGCGATATCTACGAGAACAAAGCAGCTGTTTTGTATATGCAAACAGCTGCATTGTTCTTGGAGATTTCAGCTGGTTTCCTGCTGAGAACTGCCAGCGGAATACCAGCTAAAAGAATGCTATCAGCGCCTCCTACTGATAAAATCAGCATGCGATGCTGATAAGTCATTGGTGATTTCTAGCACGCTAAAGATCACCGATGAATGAATTGTGCATGAACAGTGCACGATGGTCGCGCGTTTCGATGCAATGATTATCGCTCAAAAGATGGCTTTTGAGCGAGTTTTGAGCGATAATCGTTTATGTCTAAATGGGCCTTTATACAGGGGTCCTTATCCTAATAAGACCTCCTGCACATTAGAGCTTTTTTAATCCATGTGTAGTCCATTAAAAAAAACAAAAAAAAACATTGACTACGCACGGACAGCATACCGACCCATATTGTTTACAGACACGACTCGCCCATTCAAATCACTGGGGATACAACAGAAAAATGGACAGCACTGAGATGTCATTTGTGTGCAGTCTGTGTGCTGTCTGTTCTTTAAAAAAAATATGCAGAAATAAAGAATTAGGCTTCTTTCAGGTTTTTTTAGTGGATATGAAAAATAGCATACAGACCGAATACGGTTACATGGAGCTGCACATGAATGGAAAACGGCTGTTTTTTGCAGACGTAACACAAACATTTTTTATTACACAGGTGTACACCTAGCCTCAGTCATATTGACAGAGTTTGCTAAGCTCTTTAAAGGGAATTCGACAGGTCCCTTTTTGTACCCTGGCGGAGGGCAGTACAATGTAATAACAAAAAAAAAGTTTGATACGGTGTTAGCCAAGAGAGTAAAGTGTAATTGTTCTCAATTACAGAAACCAGGTAATCTTGTAGATGTGATACCTTTTAATGGCTAACAAAAATGCATGATGTTACAGCGAGCGTTCGGGTGGTTCTGCTATCCACCCTTCATCAGGCTAAAAATGAAACTGGTTTGGATGGGTCACAATTATAACAGATGCAGAGGGGAGGGGGGCGGAACTCCTCTTGATCTAAATAAATGTGTACACACTGTGAGGGATTAGCGTTTAGGATCGGTAGCAACCTGCGCATAAGCAGTCAGAGACAGTGACACATAGGATAAAGTCTTTAGTCCAGGCGTTGCCTGGGTTTATTTCCAAGCAAACAAAAGCAAAATACAAGCCTTAACGTCAGGCAAACATAACGTAAATCCTGCTCGTCTGAGCACTTACTATACATGTAGCGTCCCTGTCTACGTACTGGTAAACAAGCGGCTCCTGCACACAGCCAGCCAGGACTCTCAGACCTGCAAAGGTCTCAGCTCTTCCCCTGGCCCTGTAGGCCCAGGCTTTATAAGGCCTGGTACCAGCCCCACCTGGTACGTGGGAGAGACCATCCCACCCTTCACTTTGGTCACTCCAGGAAAAGCCGGCCCGGATTATGCGGCTTGGAGCCACTTACTTGCTACAACGTGTCAGTAACTTAGTGTTACTGACACCATACTGCCGGCTTCCTCCACCGAGCCCAGGCTGCTCAGTGGCACGTATCTGCCCAAGCGCTCCCCAAAGCAGCATAGGAGAGCATCCTAGGCGAGATATACCTGCCCTCCAGCACCTTGCCGGTCACCGTCTCACAACACAGAAATTTGAGGCTTAAACTAACACCAATCTGAGCAAAGACATAGATGCTTAATCAGTCCACTGAGCTTAGTAATGTGACAGTTTTATGATGTATTTTATCTCTACTTGAACTGCACATGGAAAGATGGTAATACTAGCTCTGCAGCAGCACCTCTTGGATGGTAACATTTTTACAATCAATTTCTGAATTTTTATGAGAAAAACAAAAGACAATGGTTGGGAAGAGGACCTCCCTCAGACCTTTCATATTCTCCACTTATGCAAGAATCCCGGGCTGAGTTTCATTCCCTTCTTCAGGGTATCAAACATAGCCATAAATTTATACTCCCAAATTCTTCTGTGACGCTATGAATTGAAGTTGCCCTTCAGTATGATAACTCCCATCTGCTCCATGTTATTTCCGTGACCACAAAAATTTTTTGCCACAGGTAACTCCATCTTTTCCTCACCAATTGGGTGGCGATGAGATTACCTGGTTTCTCTTACTGAGAACAATCACAATGTAATAAACAGGCACTCAGATTTGTGCAGCAGTTTTTAAAGACATATATGTGTAACTGTGCAATGCGCGGCCCGCACTGTTAGAGATGATTCCGATGATGGTCATGATATCCAGGACCTTTTCCCCGCAGATACTGATTAAATTTTTTCGTACTGTTATGCATATGCAGAGACCTGTCAATCAGGGGGGCGCCTGCATGTGATGAATATCAACGGAGGGACTCCAGCAGTCCTAAGCTCTCGCTCACAACCTAAAGGTTGTGGGTTCAATACCCGCATGGTTCAGGTAGCCGGCTCAAGATTGACAAGATGGTCGGTAAAGTGAGTACCTAGCTTCCTGGGGGGTAAAAGATGACTGGGGAAGGTAAAAGATGACTAAGACTTCCTTAGTCAGACCTCATCTGGAATACTGTGTCCAATTCTGGGTATCTCAATTTAAGCAAGTTCAGAGAAGAGCTACTAGGATGGTGAGTGGTCTGCAAACCATGTTTAGCTAGCAAAAAAGGCTGAGAGGAGACTTAATAGCTGTCTACAAATACCTGAAGGATATATCACAAGCAAAGACTAGAAGTAGTGGACAGACATCTTTCTGGGATGATGTAGTGAGCAGGGGGTTGGAACCGATGACCCTGGAGTTCCCTTCTAACTCTACCATTCTATGATTCTATCGCTCCATGACTTACTATTAGTCAAATTAGAGATAAGTTTAAAGTAGATGAAACTGTTCAGAATATCCACAAGAAACGTTTCGCAAGACTGTGGACATTGAGGAGCCTCAGAAAGCAAGAATGGTTGATGGAAAAGTATCTCCAGAGTCAAAGAAAATCTGTGCGGCAAACTGGTATATACACACACAGGGTGTCCCAAAAATGTTTTGTTTTTGAGCTAAAAAATAGAACATGTAGTGTACTTTTTCACCCGATGGAAATTCGGACGCAAAAACGCTCCATGTGAGGGAACCCATTGGGTTCTTTTGGATGCTGTTTGTGCGAGCAAAACCGCGCACAAAATTGCCCCTCTGAAGGAGCCCTCATTCTAGCTTCACATGGACGTACTTGTGCACGCAATACGCAGAAATTAGAACCCATTGCTTTCAGTGGGTTTGTTCACATTTCTGAACTTTGTGCACGCCTTTTAGGCCTCGTTTACACAAGCGTAGTTTTAGCACAGTATAGACGCGCAAAGCAATCAAGCCTATACAGCAGTAAAAATCGCGTGAGCAGGCAATTTTTCACGCGCAGAAGACCCAAACTTCATGCGCCTGAAAATCACCCATTCACTGGCGCGGCGTGTTGCTTAAAAATAGCGCAGCTGCTTTGGGTAAAAATCGTGATTCCCTGCAGCATGGGATTCCTTCAGCAGGGATGCAAGGCTGTCACATCAAGGGGTTTCCACTTTTTTTTAAATGCTCCAATTGAAAACAGTGGACAATGGCTGTGACAGCTGCAGCGAGAATAAAGGGAACCCCTGCAGGGATGCGAGGCTGTTTCTATGTGAAACACCTCGCATCAAGAGGTTTTCAGAAGGATGGCGGGGTCGATATCGGGCTGTGAAGGTGCGAGTGAATTACGGCCCGATAACGCTCCCTCCAGTGTGAAGAAGCCCAGAGAGATGAAGCCCCGCGGAGCTTTCGGATTTCCCCATAGCAGGTATAAAGAGAGCGGGTCTATGGGGATTAACCCATAGCCGCGATCTCTCTATCCCTGCTCTGGGGATCTCTGAGAGATATGCCCATAGTGCAGAGAGAGTGGGCGGTGCTAGAGAGGGGGTGGTGCTATGGGGCTTCTCACAGTGATTCCCCATAGCAAAGAGAGGGGCCGGGTAGCCATGCCTTCTCCTCCCACACTCTTGAGGAAGCCCTGTACCCTGCCCCCTCTCTCTTCACTATAGGGAAATCCCTTGGGGAGAGAGGTGGATGAAGTCCTCTATTGGCCCCCTGCTGGGGAAATTGCCCAGCAGCCGGGCTGGAGGAATTCCCAGCTGCTTACAGTAGGACATTTAACACATGCTGCCCAGAAGCACACTTTAAATGTCCCGCTGTAAATTCCTGTTAGTCCCCGAGGGGATTACCCGCAGAGACTAACAGGAGTTTACAGCGGGACATTCAAAATGCGCTTCTGGTTGTAGCGGTGCCGCTTTAGTTGGGAATTCCCTTGGTCAGCAGAAATTCTCCTAATGAGATATGTAATCTTCTTCTCCTGCACAGGAGTTTCCATATACTCCGGCTCCCATAGAAGTCTACGGAGACTCCTGCACATCGCGCACCACAGATAGGTCAGGTCCTATCTTTTCACGCAGCACGGACCTCAGATGCGGGCATTGTAGCCACGCACGTCCTATCTTTGGAAGGTGCGAGTTTTTTGCGCGTCTAAAATTCCTTTATCTGAACCTTTTTTTATAGGAAACCATTGGTTCTATTAGGAGCGATTTTTTTTCACGTGCCTATTCTGCGTGAAAATGAAGCGCATTTGAAAGAGGCCTTAGTCACACAAAAATAGAACATGCTGTATTTCTCTGTCTGTTTGTGCACCAAAGGTCCCCGTAGAAATCAACGGCGGGTGCGCAAATGCATGAGCAATACGCAAGGAGATTCGCGCAACACTGCTCAATTCTGTTGCGAAAAAAAAAACATATCTTGAACTCATTAAGATTAATTATCCATTTCAATCAGTTCCTCTTTGTCGCACGCAAATGAACATGCCTTGCAGTGCAAAAAGTACAGTAGAATACCCCGAAGCACACGCAGTAAAGCATCGTTCATTCCGCAAAGCACTACGCTCAAGCGTGCAAATACGCCTACACTCTTGTGAAGTCGGCTGTAGGGTGCATTCACGTGGGTACATGCCTATTTCCAGATTCTATATGCTGTTGCCCTGCGATTTTCTGCAGTTTCTTTTGCGCGCGTTAAAAAGTGCAAAAAATCAGATTTTCTGTAAAAATACGCAGCGAATATGCAGTTTCCCCGCGTCTTTACACACGCCCATTGCTGTCGATAGGCTATTGCGGTGAAGAATACGCACAAAGGCATAGTGCATTTTTTTCATGCGACTTTAATACGCAGCAGCGAATGAACGCATTGAAATCAACGCGTTCTATTCGCTGCGTATTACACGCGCAAAACATAATAAGCCCATAATGGTGTGAATGAGCCCTATACAGCTCACATCCACAACACACACTTTTCTTCCGAGTCTCTCTGCAGATTTGCGGGTCCATAAGCGAGCAGTCTCAGCATCGTCTTAGGACAAAGGATGAGCCGCCGGCCAGCGCCGAGCACAATCTCCTCAGCACCTCCCGAGCACACCCGGGGCTTCCACAACACCCCCCGCCCGTGCACATGGAACTGTCACAGGACGGCACCGCCCATCACAGCCGGCCTGCCAATCAGCGCGCAACAGTGCCACAGCCCAGTACTACTCTACATCTGAGCAGCCAATGGGAGCAGAGCTCATGAACAGGTCAGCCAATCAGGTCCGGGCTGCTTCCCCGGGGTCGGCCAGCTGTGCCCGGCTAGCTCATGCGGTGCTCGCTCGGTTCCCACTTGCACTCAGCGGAGTCTCCGGCAGTTTTTGTGTGACAGTGAGCGCAGACAACGGAGCCGCTCCCGCCCGCCGCCGCCGCTCTTCTCCTCCGCAAACCCGCAGGGAATGGAAGTTGCGGGGCTGTGAGTGCCATGGCAGAGGGGGCAGACGGGGCTTGTGAGCTGTGCCCGGAGCATGGCCGGGGCAGAGAACGGAGGAGTGGGGTCACCGAGGTCAGCCTGGTGGAAGCAGCCAAGGCGGCACCCAGGAGGAGTAGCATCATCAAGGTAAGTGCCAACTGCTTGCCCATCACCCTGGCATGCTGCGGGTAGTAGTTCCTCCATAATAGTGGTAGTACTTCAGTGGATCTAGCTGTATGGCAGAACTAGCCTGGTACCATCACGAATGACATCCTTCCCTTTTAAAGAAATGTGCATTAATAAATAAAATGGCGCAGTTTGCTCCGCCGCCGCTTATCATGAGCGCCGCTGATCCTGTTACTATGGGGTCTATAACGTACGTCAGTGACACGCCTGTGCCTACATAACCTGGACTGACTTCCAGGGCGCTAAAGTTATCTCTACCGGGCACGAAATAACCCATCTGCCACGTGTGTTGTGGTAGTGACTGCGCCATTACAGATAAGAAGGGAAGCATTCAGCAGTTAATACAGCAGGTAGGCATGGAAATGCCAGTGTGGGCACGGTGCACCCCCTCTCCTTTGAACCGGGCACGGTGCACCCCCTCTCCTTTGAACCGGGCACGGTGCACCCCCTCTCCTTTGAACCGGGCACGGTGCACCACCTCCCTTTGAACCGGGCACGGTGCACCGCCCCCCCTTGAACCGGGCACGGTGCACCCCCCCCCTTGAACCGGGCACGGTGCACCGCCTCCCCCCCCTTGAACCGGGCACTGTGCACCGCCTCCCCCCCCTTGAACCGGGCACGGTGCACCCCTTGAACCTGGGACAGTGCAGTGCTTTTTATTTAATTATGTCTATTGAAGTGGTTTTCCAAAAAAACTTGCACCCTCCTTTTTGTAGATGTCCTCATACAAGGTGGTATATAACTGGGGCATCGCTCCGTAACAATAGGGTGGATGGACTGGTTGGGAAATGTGCCAGACAGCTAAGGAGACCAATAATCTCGGCTTCTGTGCCATGCAAATGGTAGGGCTCGGGGTTGCCAGCCTTATAAAGTGGATTACTTTTCAGCTTGATTGGTAGGAACAACTTTTCTTCTGTGTTGGCAATAATATTGGATCCCAATGCCACACCTACCTGTCTGGCAGCTACCGGGGGTATAGTTTTAGGGGAGCTGGGGCTGGCAGGGCAGGGGTATTTAGCTCCAGTCTAGGGCAGAGAACTGAATCTTTGCCCCAGGTGACGGAAAGCCTCTGACTACTCTGCTGCCTTCTGTTGACGGAGTGTCCATGCTGGATCCCAGATTGCATCAATACACACTACTTGGCCCACAACACTCAATGTGAGGGACCGTTCTGGATGCTGATTGATATCAACATGCATATCCAGTCCAGGGAAAATAGTGCATCTGGCCCCTTGGTAGCCCTACGCCAGTGTTTCCCCAACTCCAGTCCTCAGGGACCCCAACAGGTCATGTTTTCAGGATATCCTATAGTAAGAACACCTGTGGCAATGTCTGACAATTACATCTGAGAAAATCCAGAAACCATGATTTGTGGGGGTCCACAAGGATGCGGATTTGGGAAATCCCGTCCTATGCCCTCTGACGGCGGCACCAATTTAGACTGTAACTGCATCCTCAAAATGCGGATACCGTAGAAAAGTTTTGAGGAGGTTTAAAGTAATGAAAAGTTCTCCTCTCCTCATGGGTGTCTTCCTGCTGCAGCCGATCGGCGTTGGCTTCTTATGCCTGCAAAGACTCAACAACGAACGATAAGTGAACCATATCCTTCAGCTTGGCACGGTCCAGCAGTGATCTGCATGATAATCGTGCTTTGCAACGTCTAGTAATTTGGTAACTACTGAAACCGCTGGGAGTTGTAGTTCCACAACAGTTTGTGAGTTACAGGAAGCTGCCACTGCTGTGAGGATACGGATACATTGTTACAAGTCCACTTGTAGAATGCGTGGAATCCCTGCGTATCTGCACACCAATCTGGGAAATCTTATCCCCTCTTGAAAGGACACTGTCACTTTCCGCTTGTTTTCCATTTTTTTAAACCCCATTGAAATCAATGGGGAAAAACTGATCCATTTCTTTCCAATTTATTTCAGTTTCTCTCCTCCAAAAACGGAGCAGAGAGACGGAAAACCTAAACTGACCCTAACGCAGGTGTGAAAGCAGCCCTAAATACACCAAACTGGCATTTACGTTATGAGTAAACTGTTGCGCTGCCATAATTGTATGCAAATGGCTTGTAATGGTGAAAACTCTCTCTAATTAATGTCAACCATAGAAAACTTTTCGATGGGTTTTGAAGAGACACAAGCATCACCTTTTGAGTCCCATAAACTAAGTTATGGGGCTGAGAGGTGAGGCAATGTGGAGTCCATGGAGGTATCTTTTGTACTCGCTGGACGCCCCGTTTCTGCGTTGTTTCCCTGCAAAGTTGATGCATGCCAGCAGCTTGACTCTTTCTGTGTTCACCTCCCATTCATCTCTATGGAAGGTACATGCACAGTGATAGTCAAGCTGCTGGCACACACTGACTTTGCACAGGAATAGGGCACCCAGTGAGTGTAAGACCCCATTTACACTGAAAGATGATCGCTCAAATGACAGTTTGAGTGACAGTTTTGAGTAATCACCTTTGCCTAGTCAATAATAGCTAATTAGCTACTAAAGAGCTATGCAGGCGGAGCAGGACACCGCCGCTATTGCTCGACAAACAATACAGCTGTTTTGCATAAGCAAACAGCTGTATTGTTTTCTGTGCTTACAGCTCGCGTCTCGCTGTGCACTACCCGTGGGACACGAGCTGAAAGAATCTTATCAGCGCTGCCGACTGTGATAGCCTGTACCGCTGATGAGAGTTCATCGCTCAATTCTAGAAAACTAGAATTGAGCGAGGAACTTCATGATGTCCGTGCATTTAGATGCAACGGTTATTGCTCAAAAGATGGCTTTGAGCGAGAATCGTTGTTTAAATGGGCCTTAAAAGATACCTCCACGTTCCCTCACCTCTCAGCCCCATAACTTAGTTTATGAGACAAAGGTGATGTCTTTGTCCCTTCAAAACCCATCAAAAAGTTCTCTATGGTTGACAGTAATTAAAGAGAGTTTTCACCAATACAGGGCCATTTGCATATTATTATGGCAGCGCACCAGTGTTTACTCATAATGCAAATATCTATTTTAGGCCGCCTTAGGATCAGTTCGGGGTTGCCGTCTCTCTGCTCCATTTTTGGAGGAGAGAAACTGAAATAAAATGGGAAAAAAAACTGATTTTTTTTTTTTCTTCTCCTTTGATTTCAATGGGGTTTAAAAAAAAACCCCAAAAAAAACAAAACGGAACACAAGCCGAAAGGTTTCTGTTTGCTTCCATGCTGTCAGCTTTCCGCTTCTTTGGATAGAAAAGTAACGATGCAGACTGCAATATTTTCTCGGGTGCAGCGCTTTTTCTTCTGGTAAAATGCTGGGCAAACGGCTCCAATAAAAGTCAATGAAGTCTGTTTGGCATTGTTCCCTTCCGTCACAAGACGGACCAGTTCGGCCAGACTTTCGATATTTTCTCAAATAGTTTAACTCAGCTGGTTACAGGCCCTTCTGCACTAATTATTTTTTAAATGGGGTTTTCTAGTGACAATACTATTGATGACCTATCCTCAGAATAGGTCATCAATAGTTGATCAGCTGGGGTCCATTGCATTGGACGCTGACTGATCGGCTGAACGGGCGCATGATGTCAGCGCCGCAAATACACAAAGGTCGGAGGTGAAGTAGCAGAGGTCTCTTCGCCGACCTCTGTGTAGTGCCTGGTGCTTGTTACTGCAGGCACAGCTCTCATTGAAATCAATGCGCTGGTCACTACACAGAGGTTGGCGCGGAGACTTTCACTGCTCCCGCTCCGATCTCTGTGTATTTGTAGCGCTGACAGCATGCAACCGCTCAGCGAATCAGTCGGGGTCCTGACGACAGACCCCAGCTGATCGATTATTGATGACCTATCCTGAGGATAGGTCATCAATAAAATTCTCACTGGAAAACCCCTTTCAACCTGCACCAAATCTTCTCTATTGGGTTCATATCTAGACCATTGCCATTGGAAGCACCTCAAGTCTGGGTTCATTAAATACATGCAATACACTTTTTACTGTGTAGCAAGAAGCTCCAGCCAACATAAAAATGCAGTTTCCCGCCGGAAATCGCTCATTGAGCTGATCAAACAGGGGATTCTCAATCCCGTTTCCACACTTCGATACTGGAATTGATCCAACATTTGGACCTTTTACCAAGATGATGCCCATCAGGTCCAGATGTTTAACTTTTTTTGCACAACGCGGTCCCCTGGGAATTCTTCCAATTTCTTCCTTACAAGTAACGATCATTTGTCATTTCACTGACACATCAGAGAAGAACACTTTCCCAATCTTTGGAACTCCAATTCTAAGACTGCCTTTGTGGAGTCAAAAGTTGCTTCTTTCTGGACCGTTAGGCTTGGTAACCCGCATCACACAATCCCCTCCTCACAGTCCCACAGCTTACCTGGACATCACTTTGTGGTTTCATGGATTCAGAACATGCCTTCTGATTTTTCCAGCACAGTTTTAAAAGTAATCAGCCATCCTTGGGGCTGGTGATTGGTTTCCTTCCAGCATCATCGGGTCTAACTCCCTGCTCAACGCAGGATTCACTAAATCATCCTAGACAGACGTCTGTCCAGTCTCTGAAGACTTCCAAAGTGTCCCTTTCTGTTCACCAACAAGTCCAAACCCAAATCAAGTCGCTTTTTAAAAAATCCTATTTCCCACCTATTTCAGATTGCATCATTGAAGCATTTTGAAGCAACACTTCAATGTTACCCCATTTACAAGGTGAAATGTCACTTTTCTGCCCATTTTTGCAAAAGCTTCAATAACTTGCCAACAATGTTATACATTGGATTACCAGACAAGCCACACAAAGAGGCAAATCCTGTGCTTGTGCAGCAGTGTTTTTTCGCCAGGAGTCTATGGAAGACTCTGCAGTATAGTGAATAATTGCTTCTGTCGTTGCACATTTTGCAACCAATAATCCGTTTTTACAACAAAAATACAACTAAAACAATACTGGGTCTCATTTATCACAACTGTCCAATAGACAGTTGCCCATTGCAACCAATGAGAGCTTGGCTTTTATTTCTGAGGTTACTCCGGTAAAATAAAAGTTGCAGTATGATTGGTCGCTATGGGCAGCAAAGACAGTTATTACTTTAGACAGTTTTGATAAATGGCGCTCCATGTATAGCAATACAAAATTTAAGACTATCCTATTAATTTGGCCAATACTGTACATGTAAGATTATTCCTGATGCTACAAATTTGAGCAAAGTTTTGGATGTATTCTTCAACCCTGGATATAACACTCTGGGTGAGATTTCACACTATCGGATTTTCCAAGTGGTGTGACCAGAGCGCTATTAATTTAATTTCTTCTATTACAACAACCTGCTCTGAGCTCTTATATGTTCCTCGATATACTTGGCAATTGTTGTCCAACCTCTTTTGCAAAATAAAGGTGTAGTATTGCAGGGTTAAAGATATTCTTCAAGACTGGATGTCCGTTTTTTTAGCCATATTTAGGAGCCGCAGAAAGCTGGAAAATGGAATCGGAAACAACTAAAGAAAGTTGGAATCTGTCGACACAAACATTTAATGGGCCACAATCGATAGATTGTCCATGTTTATTCCAAAAAAATAGTACAAATACAACATGTTTTATACATTCACAAGTGACATTTAAAAGGAATAAATGATGTCAAAAACGGAAATTCAGATTGTGAATACAGCTCATGTGGAGTGATGATACAAGGTTTTTAAAAACTGATAGACAAAAAAACCAAATCAATGGTAGAGCCAAGCTGGATGCAATAATAAAAGTAGACAATGGTTAATAAAATGCATGATGGTTAATAAAACTCATAGGAAATACAGAAAACGCATCATAGGGTTAAATCACTAGAAAAACAAAACCCTTTTGGTTGTCACATTGATGTTGGGACATGGGCTGCATCTGTCATAGATGGTATGGGAAGTAACATTGTGTCTATCACTGCTCAGCTTCCGCTGGTGAGCTTTCATAATCTGCAACATGTGTCAATATTTTTCTCTGCATCGTTTTGCCTTTGTAAAGAAAAAAAAAATCATTGTGCCACAAGTGTATCATAAATATTGATGTCATTGCATCAATATGTCAATTGCACTGTAGCCTTTTTTAGAAGCACTGTATCAATACTTTCAGTGGGGAATATGGTCTGATACATAGTATGGCATCTAGTTTTTAGCTGTAGGGAGCCATAGTGCAGCTCTTATAGATTATACAGGGGTTGCTTCTCCTCTAGAAGCATTGTGTATAAGAGTGACTAGTCCCACAGATAAAGCACCCTGACTTGGTGAGCTGATGTAAGCACATAGTGGTACAGATATTCTGCACCTTTAGGGTACGTATTAGCACATCAACCAGGGATTATTCAAACTCTGCATGGGAGTTTAATAAAAAGCCGGAGATGGGTCATGCCCTATCTTTCTCACAGGAAAACTATGTGCAAGGAGAAAAGTTAGGGCAAGTCCTTTCTTAGTACATGCCCTAACTTTCCTGATTAGTGAAAATGAAACCATTGAAATTAATGTCCGCTAATGGGACAAAAACGCGCCCATCTGTTTAAGGCTGGGTTCACATGGGACGGATTCCCAGCGGAATTCTTGTGGATTGGCCGCAACGAAAATCCGTGAGAATTCCGCTGAAAATCCACAGCTGCGGGTTTTGTAGCGGCTTTGCCGCCTGCATTTCTGCTGCAGCCATCTCTCCCCACAGACAGGAGAGAGTCCGCTGCAGAAAAAAAAAAAGAATTGACATGCTGCGTATTTAATTTCCGCTCTGCATGGCTGTTTCCACACAGTTTGTCCGCAACAGATTGGATGCAGTGTGTGGATGAGATTTTTACAAAATCTCGTCCACTTTGATGGCTAATCACGGGATTGGAAACTGCATGCTGTTGTATATACGGGTTATGTCATTGCACACAAGCCATCCATCATGAAGTGCAATGCATCGGTCCATCGACAGTTGGGCATGGAGCGTCATCATTGGACAGTTGAGCAATTAAACAATAGAAAAGCATTCTAGAGAGTATCAAATCACGTTATTCCATGTTCAAATAAGATCTGAATGTGGAGGATGCCTGGCGAACGCCTTTTGCCTGAGTTTGTTGTGTAAGAGGTTCCTTTATCGTCTGGGGTTGTCTTACATGGCATGGTCTCGGTCCGTTGGTTGTAGTGACAAGAACCATGAATATGGACAGTCTAGACAATAGCAATGTGGCAATGCTCTGGGAATGGTCAGCCATACTTCCAACAAGACAACGTGCCTTGTCACAAATCCAATGCTGTTTTACATTGGTTTGAGGATATGGCTGTTCTGTGATTGGACTGGCTGCACAGAGTCCCGACCTCAACCCTAGTGAACATCTTTGGGACAAACTGGAATGTCGGGTCAGAATATATAAAGAGTTCCCATCTTCTGTGAGAGTACTTGCTGGACATTTGCAGGGTGAATGAAGGGAAGTACCAGCTACCAGGAGTGACGTAATAAGTATGTGTTAAAAAGATGAGCATATGTATTGTCAGTCTTGCTAGGGGACAGCAGAATGTATCTGTACCAAATGTATAATATCTAGCATGTATTTATCACTCAGGTATGTAACATGCAATGTTTATAATGCTTATAAAGTTATATGAATCGACCCCCCCCCCCCTTCTACCGTTTCCCCCGAAAATAAGACCTACCCTAAAAAGAAGCCCTATCATGATTTTTTAAATGGTGGCCAGGCAGATATACATGTAAAAAATAAATATTTTGGAGCAAAAATTAAGACCCTGTCTTATTTTCGGGGAAACACGGTATTATGTGTATTAAAAATTTAATTAGAAGACATAGAGCTGTAAGTGGAGAATTTTCATTTTTTTTCTTGTTTGGCTCATAGACTGCAGAATAAGCAGCTCAGGACGGATCCACTCACACTAAGCCCAATAAGATTAGCTTAGCAGAACTGTCAGGTATGTGAGCGGCAATTAAATTAGTCAATACCAGCTTAAGCTCGCTCTCTGTCACTGCTCCCATGAGGACAATAAACCTTAGTGTAGGGGTTTTGTGGTGCAAGCAATGACCTTGCACTTCCACATTTCGAGGACGTTGAGAGATTTGGTCTAAGATGTGTATCCTTGAACTTGGTGTAATAAATTAGGCTGACCCTCTTGTTTTTATCACATACTCAGTTATTATGTATAAATTGCAAAAAAGATACACATGTATCAAATGTAAGCCTTGTTTAGAACTCTGGCATGTATTGACAAATGTGACTCCTTGCTACACTCCAGAAAACGTCAGACTGGCGATACATTCCCAGAAAATGGGCTGATTTGTAAATATGCATTGTTTATGATATACTTTTTCTATCAGTATTGATGAGAAAGAGCATTCTGGCTCCTAACATAAGGATTCTTATGGGGCAGAGATTTAATAGGCGCTCCGGTGGGCAGATGGAGACGTGAGCTCAGTCTTTGTCACACGTTCTGGTCTATTTTCCCAATTGTTATAGGAAGTAAATCTGATAGTGATCGTTTTCCTTTCTGGCAGCTGGCACCACACTTGGGAATGGTCAGGGTTAATGCAAATGGCTTCTCAGGATATCACTGGCAGGAACCCAATAGATCTCTCCATGATCTGAAATGACTGGGCAAGTTCCAACAAAGTGCTACAAGATTGTTGTTATTGGATCCCGAAATAGAAAGTCACAGCAGACTATGTGGAGGTGTATGGCTTTGTCAAAGCCCTCTCTGCTTCATCGTTCCTCCCCCCCAGCCTCACCACCACCCTCTTCCTTCCAGATCTTTTGCTTTCTCTGCACCCCTGGAGATTACAGCTGCTGATGGCTGCACCGAGCTGTTATTTTCCTGATTACCATTATTATTTTCATACATTTATTTGCATACTCTCTGTTCTATATAGCAAGAGCTGCCATTAACCCTCTCTTGCCCAGTTATGTTTTTTTTTTTTTGCAGGCGACTGAAGCTTGTGCTGAGTGTCGGTCAAAATACTCGTGTATTGTATGGCCAACCTTTTCTGTTAACAGCTATCTGGCATGCAAGGGGTTAAAGGCCTCTCACTTGGTCACCAAGATATTATCAGGTTTTTTTTTAGCTCGGTCCCAGTGGCAGCTTCTCATTTCTGCTAATGAAATCCTCATGTACTGTAACATGTTAAAAGCCTATAGAAGTAGAGATCAGAGAGTCGCAGGCGGGTTTTACGGTTCTCTTTCCTGAAGGAACATTTTGTCGCTTTTAGGGTCATAGCTAGAATAATTCCCACACTACAAGAGACAGAAATATGTATATCCTGGAAGCTCTAGCTCATTTTGACATTAAGGAGAGATTAGCAAGATTGCTGATATGACTGAGTATTTTGCGGACACATCACCTATTTTTCTATGAGAGGAGAAGTCAGTGCTTTCTTGTTTTTGTATGTGTCATAGCATAGTATTTAAGGCTGAAAAAGACCTATTTGCTCATCCATTTCAGCCTATTAACTTGCAATGTTGATCCAACCCCTCCGCAATGAGGTAGAAGCCAATTTTCCTAATTTAACGAAACCTTTTTCTTCCCAACTCCAAATCTGATAATCAGAATAATCCCAACCCTTCTAAAGCAATTAGTGACCGGAACATATAATATTGTTACTCTAAAGAAAGGCCTTCAGGTCCCTCTTGAAGTCCTTTATCGAGTTCGCCATCACCTCATCCTCAGCAGAGAGGATGCCCCCTTGTTACAGTCACAGTCCTGGGTATAAACAGATCATGGGAGAGCGCTTTATATTGTCCCCTCATCTATTTATACTTGGATATTAGGTCGCCCCCTCGGCCATCTTTTTTTCTAAATTAAATAATCCCAATTTTGATAACCTCTCTGGGTATTGTTGTCCGCCCATTCCATTTATTACTTTGGTTGCTCGTCTTTGAACTTGGCCAAGCTCTGATATGTCCTTGAGTACCAGTGCCCAAAACTGTATACAATACTCCATGTGTGGTCTCACCAGTGACTTGTGAAGAGGAAGAACAATGTTCTCATCATGTGCCCCTAGACCTCCTTTTATGTACCCCATGATCCTATTTACCTCAGCAGTAGCTGCCTGACATTGGTTGCTCCATTTAAGCTTACAGTTAATTAAAATCCCCAAATCCTTTTCCATGTCAGTGTTTTCCATTTAGCGTGTAATGGTGACATGCATTTCCTTTGCCCATGTGCATAAGCATTACAGCGGGCCCCCAGCAGTGACTGACCCCCCCCACAGCGGCCCCCCCCAGCAGTGACTGGACCCCCACAGCGCCCCCCCCAGCCGTGACTACCGCCCCCAGCGGCCCCTGCGGATTAACTACCCCCAGCAGAGACTGATCCCCCCCCCCCAGCAGTGACTGAAACCCCCCCGCCCAGCAGTGACTGACCCCCACAGCGGCCCCATAGCAGTGACTGACCCCACAGCAGCCCCCCCCCCAGCAGCGACCGCGCCCCCCACAGCGGCCCCCGTGGATTAACTACTCTCCAGCAGTGACTGACCCCCACAGCGGCCCCCCCAGCAGTGACTGACCCCCCCCCTCAGCGGCCCCTGCGGATTAACTACCCCCAGCAGTGACTGATCCCCCACAGCAGCGGCCCCCCGGCAGTGACTGACCACCCCCTACAGTGTCCCCCTGGCAGTGATTGACCCCTACAGTGTCCCCCTGGCAGTGATTGACCCCTACAGTGTCCCCCTGGCAGTGATTGACCCCTACAGTGTCCCCCTGGCAGTGATTGACCCCTACAGTGTCCCCCCGGCAGTGATTGACCCCTACAGTGTCCCCCCGGCAGTGACTGACCCCACCCACCCCCAAGCAGCCCCCCCCCCCAGCAGTGACTGACCCCCATCCAACCCCCAGCCATCCCCCCAGCAGCGACATTGCCCCCGAGAACAACGTACTTACCTCCTGGAAGCTCCGCTCCTCCTGTGCCCGGCGTGCTGCTAACAGAGATGATCTCTGGCACACACTGTGACGTCGGTGTGCTGCCGGACGCCTCCTTCCCCGGATGCTCTTATGGAACCAACAGGTAGGAGACGTCGGCGGAGGGGGGAGGAGGATCCCGGCTGCACACTGACATCACAGTGTGCGCCGGGATCAGCGCTGCTAGTAGTGCTGGTTAGTGAATACCAGCAGGGGAGCAACGGCCCCTGCCGGTATTCACTAACTGGGTGAGCAGCCGCGTGTCAGCGACTATGGCTACGCGTGTCATAGGTTCGCCATCACGGTCCTATAGTAAGGACTCCAACGACAATGTCTGAGGCACTGGCAATAATTACATCACCTGTGCAATACGGAGGAAGTCCAGAAAACATGGTCTGTTGGGCTGCCTGGACTGGAGTTGTACACTCCTGCATTAGACCATTCTACTCTCACTCCCCCCCCCCCCCCCAAAAAAAAAATAGTATATATAGTGTGTGTATATGTATATTACAACTGCAAATAGGGGGTCGTATTTTCTGTGACACTCGTATAAGGTGTAAGACAGGTGAGGAGACGAGAGTATCAGATAATCTACTTCTGCCTTCTTCTGAAACGTATTGTCCAGCACTGACATTTCCCTCTCATCAAGGGAGTGCACATAGTCATTTTTACAGCTGAACAACCAAGAACGGCTGAAAGCTAAACACCTGAAAGGTCAAACCTGTCCTATTTTTCATTTAGCAGATATTTGTGGTCGTCGGAGATAGAAGCGCTTACCCATGTAAGAATTCGAGTCGCAAAAGGCACTAATTTCAGATGACTGTTGGCTACTGCATTGTGCAGGTTATCAAAGACTTTTTGTGTTCGCGTCTTATTAGTTTCTTTACGTGACTGTAGCGCTCCCATCCAGCTCATTGCAGCCTTTCCTTCTTTGTGTTAGACCATGCGGTGCTGAGAAGTCTTTGTATTTTCCCATTTCGCCTACTTTTAGAGTAATTATACTTTTAACACGTCCGTTTATTGCTTTTATGTGATTGAGCTAAGCTTTCAAAAGCCATCAAAAGGAAACTAGAAATTGACAGTTGAGGTGCGTAGCAAATCCAAAGCAAGTCAGTCAGCATTCCTACTAAACTAAATGAATGCACAGTTCCATATACGTCATGGCTGCGACATACAGGAGACGCAAACTCAAAAGACCATAACACGCTACATTGACTCTTACATTACATTAGTGTATTACACACATAGGGAACTTCTTAGCTCACATTTTGATCAAAGTGCATGAGTCAATCCGCCAGCGCCAATATAATAATCTTTATTTGTATGGCGCCAAACTTATTCCACAGCGCTTTATATACAGTAGATGGGCGACCTCTTATAAATCAGTTAAAGGGATATTTGGGGACATACTTCTGTTCAAAAACCTCTTCAGTCTCCGGTAGTTAAATAACAGCGCTCGTACTCGCCCTTCCATAATCCCCCCGATGCTACTGTCTCACCAGCTGTCTGGTCCCTGCTGAACTTCTTGGAGGGGATAGATGACGACTTGACACTGAGTCATGTGAGCACCAGTTCCGTTTTCCAGCTGAAGGGAGCCGGTGACTAGTTGTAGCGGTCACATGGCTCTTTTTTTGGGAGATGTCATTCATGGCTCCCTACACTGGGAGGTGAAGTTCACCGGGGAGCGGCGGGAGAGCGTGGAAGGGTGAGTATGAGCCCTGTTATTTTTCTACTGTAGACTGAAGCGGTTTTGAACAGAGGTCTGCCCCTGGATAACCCCTTTAAGAAGGTACGGTGTTTCAGAACTTCACAGTGAAGATCTGTCAATTTCTGGTGCCTGTGAAATCTGTCAATTTCTTGCAAGCAGTGGCTTTGTTTTGCGAAAACAATACGCCTTTCAAAAGCCCGCCTCGGCATTTGGAGAACATGTTTGCTTCATATCTGCAAAAAAATAATCAGGATGCAGCTATGACATTTAGGTCAGACGTAATAAAAACAATCATGTTGATGTGATAAAAGTATTATTAGTCTAAAAGTTGCTGAAATAGGAAAACTCATCCACTTATCAGCAGTCCGTCATATTAGTGTTCTAGGATGTCACATTGGTTTACATTACTCCTTGCATTGGATACTTTAGAAAAGAACAGTGTGCCATAATGCAGAATAGTAAAAAAAAATCCATCTCTGACTATATACAATAATAGATTATGATCACTGTAGTTAGCTAAAAAACAAGTGATGTATATAGTGGACGAGTTTAACAAGGGAACCTATAAGATCTGGGTAGCTGCAGCAGCATCTCTGACTCCGAGGCTTATGCTGTGAGAGGGAGCATGTTACCTACCGTGTCAGCCTATGAGACTGCATGCTGTGACGTGGAAGGGAAAGCTCACTGTTCAGACCTCTAAAGGGCCATTTACACTGAAAGATAATTGATCAAATGACCGTTTGAGTGACAGTTTTGAGAGATCATCTTTTCATAACTCTAAGTAGCTAATTAGCTACTTAGGCGTTAATGCAGGTGGAGTGGGATACCACCGTGATAGCTCCAAGAACAAAGCAACTGTTTTGTACATGCAAACAGCTACATTGTTCCCGGAGCTTTCAGCTGGTGTCCCGCTGAGAACTGCCAGCAGGATACCAGCTGAAAGAATGTTATCAGCGCTGCCTGCTGAGAAAATCAGCGTGCGGCGCTGATAAGTCATCTGTGATTTCTAGCTTCCTAGATATCACCAATGAACGAACAGTGCAGGATGGCTGCTCGTTTAGACACAATGGTTATCGCTCGAAAGATGGCTTTTGAACGAATTTTGAGCGATAATCGTTGTCTAAATGGGCCTAAATCCCAGTGGTTTTCTTTGCTTGGGGCCAGTTTGCACTGCACGGTAATCTCTCATATTCCGGCTGGATAATCGTTCAGTGTAAATCCTGGCAGCAACTGACCGATGAAAGATAATTTATCTATCAAATAACGGATCGGTTCAACAATTGTCCTGTGTGAAGGACCCTTAGATAAGGGGTGCAAGAGATTCCTCATCCGTTCTCTCCATGGCACCTTGGAAAGGGAGTTGTTAACTCGGAAGACGTGAGTCATTGACTATAGGCAGTATGATCAAATCTCCAAGGTGTTAATTGCTGGTTTTATGAGTCGAGCTGAGATTTGTTCGGAAACTGTTGAGCTATATATATGTCATAGTATAATTTATAGATGTTTAGTAGATCTCCTTGGTTTAGTAATGGCTATTACATAGACATAGACCCTTCCATCACTCCTCTCAAAAACAAACCGTCTAGATATACCGTGATAAATGAAAACATTTATAGAACAGGTGATTTTAAAAGAATTACAGAATTACTTTTAATTATGGCCTCTCCCGGGGCTAAAATTATTTATATATATTCTGATCGCTCAATTGTTCCACAGTGTTGTACAGAGTCACCATTCATATTGGTCCCAGACCCCAATGTGTAATTTCTCTGACTCTGAGGTCATGGAGGAGGTCCACATAGACTTAGGAAGAACAAACGCCATGCAGATGTTGTCCTTATTTGGTTGCAAACACAGGCCCCCCAGTGCTACAAAACAGTGCTGCCCACTGAGCCACTGTGTGATAACACATTTGAACTTTTAATTAATCACATACATTGAAGAAAGTAGCCTGTTTTTAAAAAACTTACACAAATGTACTTTATAGAAAAGACACAGGTCCATGAAGTCCACCCTTTTTCATCTAAGATGTGGAGCTTCTAGGTATTTTGTCTAAACAGCTGACAAACTACAAAACTAGATGGTGATGGTACAGGGTACCAAATCACTGGTGCCAACTTTTCCAATCGGTGTACAATTTATGTTAATACAGTATATCTTTGTAGTTCCATTGTCGATATACCCAGTGGCTCCACTTATCCATGCTGCTTTACTCTTTCTTCAAACAAGACTTTTCTTTTACTTTTTTCACCCTTAAACCTCTTTTTCAGGGATCCAGCTTTACCTGCAGGGTCCACCGGGCTGTAACTTCAAGAGTAGACTTGGTGCAGTGGCAGCCTACATGAACAGGTCAGAGGCACCGTAGTGTGTTACTGGAAGAACAGGCAGAGTTGTAGTTGATATCACCGGCCGGGGTCAGGACAGGTGGAGTACTTCCATTAATGGGCAGAGAGGCTAAGAGTTAGGGCAGGCGGCATTCTGATAAATTGTGGTCAAGGTACAAACTGAGTTCAGAACAGGTGAAGTTGGGAAAGTTGAGTGAACAGTCATGGATTAAATCAAGGAGACAATCAAGAAATCACATCGCCTATGGAGAACCTATTGCTCAGGCACATCCAAGTAGGGGGTGCATTAACTAGGAGAGTGTCTGTATTGGTAGGGGATGGAAAACTGGGTACAGCTATTGGCCCTTTACCAGGTTGGCCAAGTGCGTGCGCACCCTACAGGCGGCAGTAGGATTGATGATGTGGTTTCTGCTGCACAACAGATGGGGGAACCGCTGATGGCCTCGACTGACAGGAGGAGGTGAGAGAAGACGCCGGCTGCAACCAGCAGCTATAGCAACTGCATAACCCAAGGTGCTTTGCTTTATCAGAGGATTGAAAAAATTAATTATAAGGTACTCAGCTTTACTGTTGATGATATAGAATCAAGTATGATGTTCCTACAGTCCATATTGAGCTCCACCGTTCTGACTCTCAGGGTGTATTTACACAGGCAATATTCCTGTCCGAGTTCTGTCCGATTGCGATATGGATGCAACTCGCACAGCAAACGGCCCTTTCATTTGAATGGCTTCATGCACACAAGTGAGTTTGAAAGAATCCCTGCCTGTCCTATTTTTGCGCAAGTCTTGCAGAAGAATAGGACATGTAATGTAGAGTGCCTCACACATATAGTTGAAGTGTCTATGTGCTGCGCGATAGTAATTGCGCACAAGAATTTCGGGTGCATCTGACATCCACCATGTCAATATGCCCTTACTTCCTTTACACTGGAACACGTCTGCTCAGATTTAATAGAATTACTTTCCATGGGTGCATAGGTTAAAGCGATTTCCTTGCCCCTTCATGCTGTAGGATGCACTCGTGAAGATGACCTTGTTGGTAAGAACTCCTCATAGGTCATTGTTATATATTTTAGTAATGTAGAAGGGAAACAGAGTGAAGAAAAACTGTCCGTCCCTACTTCATCCAATTAGTTCTGGCTTCCCTGCGGCTAGAAATAAGGCTGATTTATGTGTCTCCGGAGTGACTCTGCAAGTGATGCACTCCAGAGCGGCTGTGAGCAAAGGAAACAGCTAGACTTCTGTAAACAGAGGAGAAACTCTTTCCCCTCTTAGGAAAATTCTGTCACTGTACCTGAGAAGCCAGTGATATGCCACCTACATACCCACCAACTCCATTGTTTCTGGAACTGCTGCCATTCTTATAAATAGTCTCATCAACTTAGTACCAGTTTACGATGCATGAACCACTAAACACTTCTTAGTGTAAATCTAGTACAGAACTGAAGGGAAGAAGCTACTTTGGTTTTCAGGAGTCACCCTGGTAGCTATTTCATTGGATTCTACTGCCAGGGAATTATGTAATATCTCTTGACTTTTAAGTGCTTGCCAAAGTTGGGATATAAGGGCTTCAAGTTAGATGATATTAAAGCCTGGATACTTTATAATGATACCAGGTTTAATATGGTAGGTGTAATGGTAAGGGTATGTGCACGCTCTATTTTTTTAAATTGCGGAATTGATGTGGAATCCGCATGGATTTTGCATCAAATCTGCTCAAGATTCAGCCCATTACTTTTTACGGGAGTCCACAGCATTGTCTGTACGGAAGGGGTCCCCAACTCCAGCCCTCAGGGACCACCAACAGGTCATGTTTTCAGGATATCCTATAGTAAGAACATCTGTGGCAATGTCTGAGACACCAACAATAATTACATCACCTGTGCAACACTGAGGAAATCCTAAAAACGTGACCTGTTGGCGGTCCCTGAGGACTGGAGTTGGGGAACACTGCTGTACAGGCAGAGAGTTTTTTGCACATGTGAATTTGAAATCCGCATATATAAGTACTTAATATATATGTGAGGCTGAATCTGCATGGAAGAATTCAACACAGATTCCACCGGTGTGAACATAGCCTTAGGGTAACATACTCATTTGAAGTTCGGGGGCAACATAAAAAGTTTTACTTCCTGGCTCCGTGTTACTTTAAGGAAGGTGGAACCTGCAAGTGACATCAGGAAGAAAAATTCACAGCCTGTCATATCCATCCATTAGCAGTCTCCAGCGATCACAGAGACCATATATAGAAACTTTTCTCTGTGTTATCACCCCTCTTAACAATTAGGGAGGATATGTGTTATCTATTACATTTAGTAAGCTTATTTAGTTAGTGAATAAGGAAGAAAAAGGAACATTTGCACATCTAATCCTTCTCCTAATTTGGACATTATCGACTTGGAGGTTTACTGGCATCTGGATCACAGACGTTGCTGGTCTGTTTACTTTTATCGAATATGTAAGGATATGTGCATATAGGTATAAGTAATGTGTCAAGACGGCAGAAGTGGACCCGATGTGGCGCAAAACCAATTTATCTTCCAGCTAGATGTGGGAGCTGCACCTGAGGTTCCTTTGTTTAACCCCACCAGATGGGATCTGGTCTTTGCTGTGAGGAACCCTAGACGGTTTCCCCAGAAATGGTCTCGGTTATGTGGCAGAATTACATTATGCAATACTGGAGGGCATGGACCGAGAGGTGGTTGAGGAACAGAATTGAAGTCGGAACAGGCGGAAGGTTTTCCATAACGCAATACCAGAGGGTGTAGGCAGAGACATGGTCATAGAATAGAGGTAAGGCCAGGCAGAATATATTTGTAACGATGAAACAAGCCGAAGGTGAGGCCAGGCGGCAGACAGAGTAAATGTGGTCAATAAACAGGCCAAAGTTAGGAAAGCTAAGTGGAACAAGCATAAATCAAAACCGAGAGAGGACAGAACATCATAACACCTTTGCACACACTGAGTTATTGCTCAGGAACCTGCTAGCAGGAAGGCTGCTTGAGATGGCCAGAGAGTTGTTTGGATTGGCCCTTGGAGAGCTGGGCCAGCCATGCACCCTATGGAGACCAAGAAACTGACTGGACATACTGTGTCTACAGCGGAAAGGACAAGGCGATGGCCAGCAGGGGGGGAGGTTGGGTATGCCGTTGGCTATAACGATGCGTCAACATCGTGTACTTATATTTTTTGAAGGTATTGTGCCTTTCCTGTTCCACATAAGTCAGACTTTTAACCACAAATATGAATTTGTATGTATTTTGTACAAAGTGCTATGCTTTACTGCAAAATCGCATGAAGGTGCCCATGATTGTAAACTGTAAAGGTGTCCTTCTCACAATAGGCCAGGTGTCTACTTTCTGAAAAATATAAGGCTATAAGGGTGTAATAGGATTTTTATTTTTTATTTGTGTTTGTGAAAATTGCCCTGGCAGTGAAAAGGCAAACCTTAATCTAAGCTTACAGAGCTCTGACAGCGATCTCACTTTACAATTCAAAAGCTTCCATATTTAGTAGCTGAAGTTAGATCTTAGAGACGAGCGCTGTATGAAGGCGAACTGTAATAATCCATTAATTACAGCAGTGTGGGACTAAAAGGTAAAGTTGATCTGGCCTTTCATCGCTATTAAAGGGATATTCCCATTTTGTCAAAAGCTGGCATATGGCTAGAATAGACATCGGTTTAGGATTGGTGGGGGTCCAACCTTTGGGATGCCACTGATGCTAAGAATGAAGGGGCTGCTCTAGTGATATGTCCTGCATGTAGGGGGACTGCAGCACAACTCATTTTAAGGGGAAAATATTGCTTCCCGAGTCAAATCTGGCATCAGAAGAATTCCCTGGATTTAACAGTCCTTCTGACATAGTGAGTGACTGACTATACCCTGTAATATTACTACACTTAAAGCGTCCAGGCCGCTCTTAAACTCTTTTATCGAATTCGCCATCAAGGTGTCCTTAAGCAGAGAGAGTTCCACAGTCTCACTGCTTTTACAGTAAAGGACCCCCTTCTATGTCGGTGTAAAAACCTTCTTTCCTCTAGACATAGAGGATGTCCCCTTGTTATAGTCAGTCCTGGGTATAAACAGATCATGGGAGAGATCTCTGTATTATCCCCCAGATAGATAGATATGTGTTATTATATATTTAAATCTATTAGGTCGCCCCTCAGCTGTCCTCTTTTAAATTAAATAACCCCAATTTTGATCATCTCTCTGGGTATTGTAGTCCGCTAATACTATGTATTAAGTTAGTTGCTCATCTCTGAACCCGCTCAAGCTCTGATATGTCTTTCTTGAGTACTGGTGCCCAAAACTGTACGCTATATTCCATATGTGCTCTGACCAGTGATTTGTAAAGAGGAAGAACAATGTTCTCATCATGTGCCCCCAGGCCTCTTTTGACACACCCCATGATCATATTTGCCTTGGCAGCAGCTGCCTGACACTGGTTGCTCCAGTTAAGATTACAGTTAATTAAAATCCCCAAGTCCTTTTCCATGCCAATGTTACCCAGTGTTTTCCCATTTATTGTGTAATGGTGACATGTATTTCCCCTGCCCTATGCATAACCTTACGTTTCTCAGCGTTAAACCCCATTTGCCACTTTAGTGCCCAAGCCTCCAACTTATCCAGATCCATTTGTAACCGTATTCCGTCCTCTCTTGTGTTAATTACATTACATAGTTTTGTATTATCTGCAAATATTGATATATTCACAATGTCGTTAATAAATATATTAAAAAGCATAGGGCCTAATAATGACCCCTGTGGTACCCCACTAGTAATGGGTATCCAATCGGAGTATGTGCCATTTATAACCACCCTTTGCTTTCTATCACTGACCAGTTACTTACACACATTCTCACCCAGACCAAGCCTTCTCATTTTATATACCAAACTTTTATGTGGCACAGTATCAAACACTTTGGTATAATCAAAATATACAAAATCCAATGGCTCCCCCTGGTCCAATCCAGAATTTACCTCCTCGTAGAAGCTAAACAGATTGGTTTGACAGGAGCGACCCCTCATAAACCCATGCTGATATGGAGTTATACACACAGCTATTTTCATTGAGATTTTTCATGATGGCACCTCTTAGAAACCCTTCAAATGTTTTACCCACAATAGACATTACCAACCTTCTGCTTTCAGGTTTGCTTTTTTGACCCCTGTTTGAATATTGGCACCACATTGGCCATGTGCCAATCCAGCAGAGCAGGCCCATTGACTATAGAGTCCTTAAACATAAGAAACAATGGTCCTTGTAACACATTACTTATTTCTTGAGATGAGCGAGTATACTCGCTAAGGCACATTACTCGAGCGAGTAGTGCCTTAGCTGAGTATCTCCCCGCTCGTCTCTAAAGGGGCGGGGAGCAGCGGGGAGGAACAGAGGGGAGAGCTCTCTCCCCCTCCCCCCCCCCCCCTCCCCGCCGCAACTCACCTGTCACCCGCGCTGGCCCCCAAATCTTTAGAGACGAGCGGGGAGATACTCGGCTAAGGCACTACTCACTCGAGTAATGTGCCTTTAGTGAGTATACTTGCTCGTCTCTACTTATTTCCCTTAGAACCCGGGGGTGTATACCATCAGAAACCAGCAATTTCTCTATTTTAATCTTTTAAGGAGACTGCACTTCTTACATCGTTAGACTGTGACATTTAATGGAGAGTTTACTCTATAACTGTGCATTTCATGTGACACTTCATTGTTCGGAGTGAATACACTGGCGAAAAAACTATTGAACAGATTTCCTTTTCCTCATCATCCTTTACTATTTTTCCACTATTACTTTGAAAGGGCCAAGACTTTCTGTTTTTAGTCTTTGCTATTTTTTTTGTAGTTGAAGAACAGTTTAGGGTTAGTTTTACTCTCCTTGGCAATGAGTCTCTCTGGCTCCATCTAGCTGCTTTTATTTGTTTTTTACATTTATTTTTTCTTTTTTATAGCTTTTTAATGGTTATTCACTGCCTTATTGTTTTAGTAGTTGAAATGCTTTCATTTTGTTGTTTATTGTCCCCTTTTATATCTTTATTGAGCCACATTGGTATTTTCTTACTTCTAATCCTTTTAGATGCTTTTAAAAATTTCCTATTTATTGTCTGTACTCCTATTTCTGAGGACATTGTCCCAGTCTATAAAGTTAAAGGGTGTTTTCCAGGCAGCGGCATCTGTCAGTGCCAGTACTGGAGTCAGTGTGGAGTCCACTTCCCCGACCCCTGTGTAGTGGCTGGCGCTTGTAATTGCTCTCACTGAAATCAATGGGAGCTGCGTTTGTAATTGTCTTTGCCTTTCTAAAGTTTAGTATTTTTGTAGCTCCCTGATCGATTAAAATTTCCTATTGAAAGACCAGTAGAATTTTATTAGATTCTTGTTCACTATTTCTCCGGTGCCCTCCAACCTGCACCTCTGTTATTCTGTCAGGTATGTTGGCTAATATTAAGTTCAAAATGGCTGTCTCTAGTTTGGAGCTGCACAAGTTGGAAAAGATAATTATCTTTAGTTATTGACAGAAATTCATTTCCCTTTATGAGATCTGCAGGTTTCTGTTTCCCAGTTAAAATCCAGATACCAAAAGTCCCCCATAATAATTACCTCATTGTGATTTGACGCTTCATCTATTTGCCTCAGTAATAGATTTTCGGTGACCTCTGTTATGTTTGGCCTATAGAAAACGCCTATGAGGATTTTATTATTGTTTTACCCTCTATGTATCTCTACCTGTAGAGACTCGACTTGTTTATTTTTCTCAGATATATCTTTGCGTAGTGTGGGCTTTAAAAAACAACCCCCCTCCCCCTCTCCTTTTTTTCCGATCCCTTCTAAACAAACTATAACCCTGTAAGTTAATCTCCCGCTTTCATCAAACCAGGTCTTTGATATTTCCACTACGTCATAGTTTTTCTGAGACATAATTACTTCCAGTTCATCAACCTTATTGGTCAGTCTTCTAGCATTAGTCAACATACAGTTTAGAAGGTTTTGGTTATTTTCTATTTTAAGTGTATCCCTATTAACTGTACTCCCTCCCATCACTCCACTGATGTTTCCATTACTTAGTCCCAAATCTTTGTCTACACTATCTTCACTTCTATCTCTCTGGTTGCCTTCCCTCCCAGTCCATTCCTACAGCAGAACCTGTAGCTAACAGCAAAGTTGGCCCAGTTCTCCAGTAACCAAAATCCCTTCTTCCTACGCTAACTCTTAAACCACTTGTTTACCTCTCTAATCTCACGCTGCCTTTCTGGTGTGGCACAGGTAGTATTTCAGAAAATACTTTTTTGGATGTTCTTGCCCTAAGCTTACATTCTAGTTCCCTCAAATAATGTTTAAGGACTCTCAACCTACCTCTAACTTTTGTCATTGGGGCCAATGTGTACCATGATTGCTGGATCCTCCTATTATTTCATACAGCATGACTGCATACATGGCCCACGATGTACACTGGATAGCATTGTCAATCATGGAGCGCATTCTAAATGGAGATGGTACAAATAAGAATCAAGTAATATGTTAAAAACCCAGTAAATGGATAGAAGTGACTCCATTCTGAAGTCCTCTGACTTTACAGTCATCAGATTTTAAGTCACACACACTTAAAACAATCACACTTTACATCATGCACACGTCGCCATGCTCCAACAGTCGCTCTTTTGTTTGGTTTCTGTTTGGAATTGACTACCTTAGTTTATTATCAGGTTAAAGATCTTCTAGCCAGCAGTTTTGTATGTCTATAGCTGTGCTGATTATTTAAGTATATAACAGTAACTTGTTTTGATACAGAGCCCCAAATCTCTAGAGTCAAAGGGTTATCCAAGCAAAATAGATTTTTGAAAATCTGCTCACCAGGCTGGAAAAACTTTAAAAAAGTCATACTTGCTTCACACTGAGGCTCCTTTTCTGTTGCTCCTAAGCTGCTATCGACTTGGTGCTCCTGCAGTGATGACATCATTACAACAAGACATGTAATCACTGCCTCAGCAAATCGCCATGCAGCAGTCACATGTCCTTGGTGTCAATGACCTCATCAATGCTGAAGCAGTAGGGGACCACGCACTAGTTGAACCTGAACAGTGGGAGATTGGGTAGGGTGAGTATGACCTCTCTTCTGTTTTTCCAGCCTAGCGATATGCCTTTACTTTAAATGGGTATTCCCATCTAATAAGGAAGTTTGTTACAAGATTTGTTATCATACATCTATTATTGCATGGGCTGCTCTCACATTTGCTTTGGGGGTTCTGTTTTCTGCTACGTTCGGAGAGAGCAGAAAAAGGGAATCCCCTAGCTGAATGGGTAAGGCTTATGATGAAACCAAACTGTGCCAAACGGACCCCATTGACTGAAATCGGGTCCGCTTGGCTTAAAGGGGTGGTCTCGCGAAACAAAGTGGGGTTATACACTTCCGTATGGCCATATTAATGCACTTTGTAATATACATCGTGCATTAAATATGAGCCATACAGAAGTTATTCCACTTACCTGCTCCGTTGCTAGCGTCCTCGTCTCCATGGTTCCGTCTAAATTCGCGGGCAGCTTGCTTTTTTAGACGCGCTTGCGCAGTCCGGTCTTCTCCATTCAGCACGAGCCGCTTCAGTGTGCTCCCCTGCTACAGCTCTTCTGCGCATGCGCAGACGAGCTGTCACTGCTCGGGAGCGCGCTGGAGCGGCCATTCTGTACCTTCCTCTGTTAGAGGAAGGTGCAGAGCTGCCGAGCTGTCCGGAGAAGCCGCCCAGCTGTCCCGCCGTCCAGCTGTCCTGGTAAGTGATGGGCCGGGGGGGCTGCCGCTGCGCCGGGCTGCGCCGGGGGGGGGGGGTGCTGCGAGGGGGGGGGGGGCTGCGAGGGGGGGGGGCTGTCGCTGCGCCGGGGGAACTAGCGCTGGGCCGGGGGGGCTGCCGCTGTGATGGGGGAACTAGCGCTGGGCCGGGGGGGGCTGTCGCTAGGCCGGGGGGGCTGCCGCTGTGATGGGGGGGCTGTCGCTGCGCCGGGGGAACTAGCGCTGGGCCGGGGGGGGCTGTCGCTGGGCCGGGGGGGCTGCCGCTGTGATGGGGGAACTAGCGCTGGGCCGGGGGGGGGGCTGTCGCTGGGCCGGGGGGGCTGCCGCTGTGATGGGGGGGGGGGGGGCTGCGCCGGTTACCTTCTGCCTGGCGGTGGGTGACAGGTCGGCCGTGTTCATTCCTGGGGTCCGGTCGGCGACTGCGGGGTGTCTGGTTGCCATGGAGACACAGCTGGTAGCGTCTCGGGAGCGCGCACGTCGGGCTGCAGCAAGCGATGCGAAAAGAGCTGGCGGCCATCTTGGGGAAAAGTTTTATAAGTTGCTGAAACGCTGGAACGGTAAGTAGAAACCAGCTAGGAAAGTAATTTACAGGGGTAATTAGTAATGTATGTTTAATTAGGGGGACTGGGCAAAAAAAAAAATTCACTGCTTCCTCGAGACATCTCCTTTAAGCTCAGCGACCTGACATTTTAACTGAAGTAAAAGCGCTTTTTATTCCGTTTTTTTTGTGCCGGATCTGCAATGGAACCTTAGAATGGAGATTTC
This sequence comes from Eleutherodactylus coqui, assembly GCF_035609145.1. Classification (NCBI taxonomy): domain Eukaryota; kingdom Metazoa; phylum Chordata; class Amphibia; order Anura; family Eleutherodactylidae; genus Eleutherodactylus; species Eleutherodactylus coqui. The sequence goes on along the minus strand of NC_089844.1, from coordinate 59,943,131 downwards.
AGTGTAGATGTGAACCCATCTCTATAGTATATTACCACATTCTTGTTGCCTCTCAGTAATTGTACTTTTTTGTACTTTCCGGAATTAATGATACCATCTCTCTATATTTGCAAATCTGAAATAACTGAATTTGCGTGGTTATAACTTTGTTACTGTATTTCTACTAAACCTAATTAAATCTTACCTGTGATGGGTATATTTTGCTATGAGCTTGTCCAGGCCACATTTACCTTGCATGTAGATATTAAGCCAAACACAAGGATAATTCATGAATACCAGTTTTATTCAAAAACAGGTTTCCCTCATTTTTAGCACTGAACAGTTAAGTAAAACGTTGATCACAAAATGAAAACAGAAGCCATTCATGACACGTTTCCATTTAACAATTCTACAATAAAGGTAAAAAGTTTTCAGAGCGAAAATTTGAGTATTTACTGATTACACCCATGTGAATTAGCCCTAAGACTTCATTTTCTATATTTAGTGATCTATAGAAGCTGCAGAAGACAAACAATAAAATATTTTAAATTAAACTTATTGCAAAAATGATTGTCAACCCAAAATACATGTATTTGAGTGAAAAAACTTTCATTTCAAAGGTTTGCATAGACATTGGTCTTAGCCATTTGATTTTTATGGAAAGCTTTAGGCTCTTAGATCTATGACTACCTTTAGTTCTTAAAGCGGTTGTCCAGTTGTAAATTATTATAGACCTATCCTTAGGGAAGGCCATGATTGATGGTGGTCTGCTGCCAGGGATCCCTGCTGATCAGCTGTTAGTCTGGCCAGTGCACTTGGGCATTGAGCCAATTTCTAGGGGAATAGACAGCTCCATTTTCACTGCAATGATGAGACTTAGTATTACACAAATTCATTTCAATGGGACCTTGGCCTGCAATACCAAACCTGCCCACTGCAGTCAAAATAGAGCTGTCTGCTTCCTACACAAATCGGCTCAGTACACAAAGCATGCCGGGGTCCTGGGAAGCAGACCTCCACCAATCTAGTATTGATGGTCTAACCGAAGAATAGTTCATCAATAGTTTGTATATCTTCTGTGTAGAGGACAGTTATTGGGAAATATCACATGAAAACTTGATGAAAACTCTTCCTGTATGAAGCATATGCCAGTGACAGCAGATGTTGCCAAGAAGAGACATAAGGAGTTTACTGCTCTTCAGATGTTTTCCAGACCCTGGAAAGTTGTATACCACTAAGGGTCATACAGCCCTTATGTTCATACAAGTTTTGATTTGTATTGGTGTATATACTGCTGAATGTAAAAACAATTTATGTATCAGAAGTTAGACAAAGATAAATTAATTCATACAATTGTTGTACTGGTTGAAAAAAGGTTACCTTAAAGGGTATTACTATCGTAGAACGCCATGACAAATCAGTAGGATAGCCCATCCGTTTCTGATCAGAGAGGGTCAGACGGTTGAGAGCCCTACCTGGGGACCCAGCACTGGTTTCCATGTCCTACAGCACAACTCCATCTATGTGCATGGAGCTGTGCTGCAGTTCCCTGCACAGACACTGGACAGGACCATGGCCATGCAGTGAAAAACTTTGAAGGGGCTGTATTGCAGTATTTTCAGAATTTTTTATTTTTATTTTCTTCATTCTGAGGATTGTGGGAGTCACGGCAATTAATTTTATTATCAATAAGAAAGTGATAGTGTATCCTAGCCAAATGTCATCCCATTTTTGAGTGGAAAACACTCTAAAGGGGTATTCCGGATAATGGAAGAATTTTCAATTTTGACCCATCCACTGGAAACCCCAACGATCCTAAGAATGGGAAGTCCCGTTTTCCCCATTTTCTTCACTTCCTGTTTTCTTCTCCCACATCAATGAAAGGAGTGTAGGTCACGCAAGCGCACTGCTGCTCTGTTCAGTGTCAATGGCACCGTCGGAGATAACCGACTACTGTGCTCGGAGTGAGGAGGACGGGGATAAAAGGGACTCCCTGCGGCATTGTGTCTGAAAAAACGTGAAGCACTGTAGACTCCACCTAGTGCTTTGAAACCTTCGTTCTCATGATTATTCTTGTGGTTAAATACTGGCTCGTTCTATGGAAATACCATCAATCTTATAGGTCATGCAACTTGTTTAAAAATTAAAGAGCAACTCAAACTATCTACAAACTTACCACAGTGACTATTCACTAGAGGCTCCTCTAGAGTCCCGCATGACTGCTATCTCGGGCAGTTCTGTTGGCACAAGTCGAGCAGCAGTGCACTTGCACATACTAACCTGCTCTTGTGGCGGCCCGAACGGGAGGCCCACCTTTGTGGAGGAGACCACGGGGAAATTATGATGGCGGTTATGGGTGGCTCTGTGATCTCTCCTGACAGCGGCGTCGGCATGTCCTAGCTCGGTCACACGTACAGTGACATAATGGAGCATCAAAGCTTATGATGATCCTGGCTTCTAACATAAATGTCACGTGACGCCAGCACCTCTTCTAAGCCGCTATTCACACAGTGCAAAATAGAGTCCATTGATGAAGTTTCAAGAAAACAGCTGAAGGTGCACTTGACTCACACTTTTCCAGATTTGATTCAACAAATTACTTGTGTAGTACACTTTTCAGGTCTAATCTTTTCTTTACAAGATCTCATTCCTTTTTCACACTTTCAACTTCACAGGCTTTCTAGGAGATACTCTTCCCTCTAAACTCCAGGCATCCTCAGTCCCAGTTATCCGATAGACCGTTCGTTGGGTAAACTGGACTCTCCAATCTCAGGATCGGTGTGGATTCCACTTTTTGAACCACCAGCAATCTTCCAGTTAACACCCATCGAGTGGATGGGTGAAAACTTGAAATTTCATCCACTGGGTGTGAAGTGTTTTATTACATTGGTATGAAGAAAGGGTTAATTAAATTAAGCAATCACGACTATAATATATACAAAACCCACAAGCCGCTTCTGTATATCCTGAGCCGTGTCTGTAAGCAGATCTATAATCTCCAACGCTAATCTTGTTTTAATATTTCTTAGCTTTAGCAGCGTGATTACATAATTCTAACTCGTGACTGATTTTTTTTTTTTTTTCGTTTGCTTCTTTTTATCCCCTGGTTTGTAAGAGCGAGTTATATTAACCCAACTCTTCAGAAAAAATATGTTTTGCAGCAATATTTTTTGCATAGCTTTTTGATGCACATCTTTGCTATCAGGTGTAGTATCTTTGGGTTTGGCTGTACAGTGTTTGTGGATGCCACCCTTTGTGGTTGTAAGTTGCTGGTTATTAGAGGTTCGACACATTAATGGAAAAACACTTATAAAAGCAAGAATAAACTCAAAATATTGAGATTTGTTCCATCATGTATGCCTTTGAATATAAATTAATGAAGGTTTTTTTTTTTTTAAAGACTTATTCTCCAGTGTGTCAGAGAATTAAAGTGACAACTGCAGTATGTTTACCACTCAAATCAGTAGTTGCTAGAGATGAGCGAGTATACTTGCTAAGGCACCTTACTCGAGCGAGTAGTGCCTTAGCCGAGTATCTCCCCGCTCGTCTCTAAAGATTCGGAGGCCGGCGTGGGTGACAGGTGAGTTGTGGGGGGGAGAGAGGGAGAAAGAGATCTCCCCTCCGTCCCCCCCCCCCCCCCCCGCCCCCCGAATCTTTAGAGACGAGCGGGGAGATACTCGGCTAAGGCACTACTCGCTCGAGTAATGTGCCTTAGCGAGTATACTCGCTCATCTCTATTAGTTGCCACTTTCCTAACATCCCCGAACAAAATCAGTTTGGTTGTATTAGCATCAGCGCTTGGGGGGTTCTGTTTTTCTGCTCCATTTGGGGAGAAGGAAAATGGCAAGCCCTGGCCCAACGGATCCGTTTTATGACACAACCAAATGCTGTCAAACGGAAACGCAGCGATTTACCAATTCGGCCATGGACATGAAGCTAAGGGGTCTGGAGAAATCTGGAATAGAAAAATTTGATCCATCTGCTCTTTATCTTCACAATCTTTGGGGCCATCTGTAGAAGTAGGTTTTAGCCGTGTAATACGCGGCGGAAATCCGCTGCGTTGCCCGCAGCTATTAGGTTCTATTGAACCCAATAGGTCAATGCTTACAGTGCGGAATTCCGTAAAATCTCCCATGCTCTATTTGCCGCGGGTGTACGCGCGGACGGCTTCCATTGCAGTCAATGGAAGACGTCCGTTCACACTATCTTCCGCTGTAGCACAGCGGAAGATAGCGTGAAATCGCCTCTCCGCCTACCGCCGCCGCGTCATGTGACGCTGTGGGCGTGTCGTGACGTGGCTGGCGTGTCACACCGAAGCGTCATGCGGCACCCAGGACGCCGGATCCGCAGGTAAGTTTGGGGTCTCTGGAGGGCACCGTGACTGGCTCCGCCGTGGAATTCCGTGGCGGAGCCCGTCACGGCCGTGTGCAGCCGGCCTTACTCTTACTTTTTCACCAGTATACTGGGGCAGATTTTCTAATGCTGTTTAATAGTTAAACAGGACAAACTTAGATCAAGCAGTCTTAAAATGTGCCAGATTTATCACACTAGCTCCTGCAAGATGTTAAAGTGATCCTCAAGCCTGGAGAAACAAAGATGTCCAAACCCCTTCTTTGACTACGTGATGCACACTGTGTATAGTATGTATCGGAAGCCTGAAACCTTATGCATCTCAGACTAGCCAGCACTGCTCATGTGGACAGCACTCGTTCATAAATCGATATGTACCAATGATGAGGGAAATGTACTCTTTAAATTGCAAACTTTTAAGATGCTTTCACACATGGCAGAGTATTCTGCAAGGAAAAATCTGCACCAAAACCCACAAGTCTAACATGTTGATTTTGCTTCAGATTTGCTGTGGATTGGCAAATAGTGAAATCCGCAGCAATTCCACTGCAAATAACCATGTCGGACATGTGGATTTTGTTACAGATTTTTTCAGGTGGAATATTCTGCCATGTGTGAAAGTTCCCCTATGCAAAATAAAAGTGTAGTTCGAATTCATGCTTAACCACATGGGTGTCCTCAAAAATAATGGTTGGTTGGCACAAATACCCTCCTTCGATGACCTACCCTGCCAGTTTAGTGCCCATTGGCAGGCCGTCTAACTCCTCCTCTCTGTGGCCTAACTTTGTCATCGGCACCAGGCACATGGTCCCTGCAGCCTACCCCCATAGCTCCAGGGCGAGGCTTTCCATGGACTCTCCGCTGTCAGTCAGCCTGGCAGAGCTCTGCAGCCTACTTCCACCTTCTGGACAAAGCTTTACATTTAGGCCCCAGCTTTGGCCGAACACTGGTGACCACCACAGATCTCCTAACTAGGCCTTGGCGTGTGGCCATAATCGGGTCCTTGGGCAGATATCCCCTCTTTCAAATAACATAGAATAACCCCCTTCAGAAACGCACTCTGTATATGACCTTGATTGATGTTTAAGAAGGCTTCCAGATGAGCAAACACAAAGTTGTTCACGGGGGAAACTTTTAGGTGTAAAGACTGATTTCATAAATGTGAAAATAACCATTGGAGCTGTCAAAATGATGTCTATATTATGCTACGTCTCCGCGCTTGCATTGAAGCACATCAATTCTGATTAAACTACTATATCCTCATTTTTATTTACTTTTTTATGAACTTGCGCTGCCCTTGCACTTCAAAGCCATCTAGAGAATTTTACAGACAGTGTCATTCTGCTAGACACTTAGTATATTGACCAAATCAGTACAGTTGGCAGAATGAATTACAGATCCGATGTTTTCAGTCATGGTCCATATTGTGGAACAATTTTTGTGCTGCTTGGAATACAGTAATGATGCCTTTGATGCTACCTTATCATAGACTCCTCAACATTGAAAGTGCTACACCACAAAGGAAAAGTCATGGAATTATGAATATTGCGGGATCGATAGACTTGTTAATGATATGTCAATGATGAATGAGGCTGCCATGCTGAATGCGCTTGAGCACCCAAATCATCAAGATGCCCTGCCAGTCAGCTTCCTTTGCAATTGCCAACCAATGACTTCACCGATGTGGTTGATGGGGAAACAAGTCCGGAGTTGCTACAAGCCACAGTAGCACATTTGGGCCACTGCAGGCTGCTCATAGTTGCACAAAACAACATGCAGTCTGGTGTTGTCATGTTGAAAAACTGCTCCTGGGACACTTCGGAGAAATGCCCATACCACTGGTTCCATGATCAAATCAACCTAAGGGTGGACACCCACTGGCGATTTTTTTTATTTTATTTATTTTTTTCCTTCTCTATCTTGCGCTGCGAGAACAAGTGAAAACACTCGGCTCACAACTCAAGAAAGATGCTGGGATGAGACCGGGATATCGCCAGTCTTTTCAATGGGGGCAGCAGTGCTAGCCCCATTGAGAAGATAGGGAGAATACCGCGGTCTTCTGCCACAGCTGTCACAGCTGTGGCAGAAGTGCAGCATGCTATCCCATTGCTTTCAATGGAATCGGCGCTGCCGCCGGTCCCATTGAAAGCACGGGTTTGTGGCAAACCCTGCAGTATGATTTTTGGGGAAGGGCTTGAAATATAAGCCCTTCCCTGAAAATCATCATTAAGAAAAAGTTAAAAAAAAATTACTCACCTCTCCGCTGCTGAGACGCGTCCTCCGGCTGGCTCCCCGACACTGCTATCCAGCACTGTCAGCAGGCGGGGATTTAAAAAGGGCTGTGCTGATTGGCTGAGCGCTCAGCCAATAACAGCTAGTGCTTTGCTATTGGCTGAGCGCTCAGCCAATTACAGCTAGTGCTTAGCTATTCATTCATGAATATATTTCAAGCCCTTCCCCGAAAATCATACTGCAGGGTTTCCCACAAACCACTGCTTTCAATGGGACCGGCAGCAGCGCCGATCCTATTGGAAGCAATGGGATAGCATGTTGCACTTCTGCCACAGCTGTCACAGCTGGGGCAGAGGATTCCTTCATCCCCGCGGTCCCCGCGGGGATAAAGGAAACTCCTGTCACAGCTGTGGCAGAAGTCCGCTGTATTCTCTCTATCTTTTCAATGGGGCTAGCGCTGCTGCCGCTGGCCCCATTGAGAAGACTGGCGATATCACGGCATCATCCCGCCTTTTTCCTCGCGCTGCAAGGCGAGTGTTTTCACTTGCTCTTGCAGCGCAATAGAAAAAAAAACGCCAGTGGGTGTCAGCCCTAACTCTGAGCTGTTATTTTACCAGAAATGTAGACTAGAGGGGTCTGGCTACTGTACATTATGCCACCCCACACCAAAATCCTGGGTGTAGGACAGGTGTGACGTTTGATCACGAAAGCTTCTTCATGGCGTTGCTCAAGTGGTCTCTAGACAATCTCTGGCTATCATTACGTTCAAAACAAAAGTGTAACTCGTCACTGAAGAGGATAGATCTCTATCCAGTCTCCATTGTTTTGCTCTTCACCATGCTAGCCTTTAGGAGCGGTGGCATAAGGGCACTGGAACACCTCTCGTTGGACATCTGGCTCGTAGCCGAATGTTGTGCAAGCACCTCCTGATGGTTTGTGTAGACACTTTTCGATGACCAATGCTTGGGATGTGATGTTCAGTTTTACTCTCAGTACAGGATCACTACACGCTGTTCTTCTAATCCGTATGGACGTTTGCTGCTGTGTACCTTTTTCTGTCATTTGAATTTGTCATCAGTCTCTGAACCACTGGGACACACAACATTGAACAGTGCTGACACCATGGCCTACGCGCGTAGTGATCTGTCCAAGTGAGGCAGCCTGGGCACAGTTTTACCCATGATACGAAAACTGCCCTTCACCACACTCCTGTGTGAGCTGAGTGAAGGGACTACCCCAATAGTCTGCTCGTAACAAGGAGCAGAAAGGGAAGTAGAAGTGCAGCACTCCAATTAATTTTAATGGGGGGTAAAGCCGGGGCTCCAACTTCCTGCTAATACTGACATCTGTCCCACCGCACTGATAGTGGGTTGGATGATCTTCTCATGGACAGAGATCCCAAGCGGGGGAACCCCATCCATCAACTACTGATGGCTTATCCAGTGGCTTCATTGTGTATAAATGCCGCACTTGCGCAATGTAATTGTGCATGCACAGCGATTTATTCGCACCCGTAGAGAAAAAGAGGGCTCTATCGCAAGTAATACGCAGTCCGATAAATCATGCTGCATTCTTTATGTGCATATTATACGCAAGTGTGTATAGTCAATGAAAATCAATGTACTTTAATTGCCTCTATTCACCACGTATTACATGCACGTAATATAGTGCGCGTAATACACAATCAAATTACGCCCGGCCTTAATAAAAATGAGATGATGTATATCATTTATTTCTTGTCAGTCGTTCCTCATCTACAATCTTCTGGGGGTCAAGGGTGAAGGTATGCTACAAGAAGTCAGATCATTTATTGTGGGGTCACTTTAATACATTGTCGCCTGGCTTTATCGTGCACATGAGTTTGATGTATGATTTGCGTGTGGGATTAGGTATTGTGAATTCCACACAGGCCTAGGATTAGCATTATATTGTACTAGTCAGGTGTACTGCAAGTCGGTACTGGCTGCTGAGTTGTACTTCAAACTATGTCAGGTATTAATGGTGAAGTAAAGCCTGCGGGGCATTACTTTTATTTGGCACCGTATCTGCAGATGGTGCGTCATGCACTAAGCTTGTATCTCAGGGCTGAATGCTGTGTTTACTCGTTTCTTATTATTCTTGCTGTTCCAGGGATTTCAGTTTATCATATCTTCTTTTATATCCATTGTTTTGTAATATTTACAGAATACTGTTGTTTTATCCAGTGTTGTTTATATGTATCATTACTCTTTTTTTTTTCCCTTCTAGTTTATTTTTACTTTACTGAATTTGATAATATGCTAACATTAATATACACCAAACATGTATTTTATTGTCTCTGACCTCACCCTGCACCATTTCTTACCCCATTCGCTGTACCTCCTCAGGGGGGGTCATCGTGTCATGAACCAACATATGTCATACGGACAGAGGTTTTCTAGATAGTACAACCCTTTTAAAGAGCATTTCCAGATAAATGCTATTGATGACCTATCCTCAGAGTAGGTCAACAATTGTTGATTGCCGCGGATCAGCTGATTGCCCGGCCTGCTGCCAGTGTGGCCGGGATGGGCGTCGTCAAGGGGGTCGGAGTAGAAAGTCTGACAGGCAACTTTCGCTCCCATTGGTTGCAATGGGAGAGAGGCCGCCCAATAGACTTCCTGCTCCCAACGTGATGACTGTGTCCAGCCCTGCTACATTGTCAGTGGGCGAGGTAGTCAGCTGATCGTCGGGGATCCTGAGCAATCAACTATTGACTCATCCTGAGGATTTGCCAGGAAAACCCTACTTGTGTTCCCACTTAACATAGTATGTTAGACTGCATTAGATGGACATTGTCTCCCTTCAGCCTGTTTCCACCCCTATTGTTGATCCAGAGGAAGGCAAAAAAAAGGCAGAAGCTAATTAGCCTATTTGGGGGACAAAATTCCTTCCAGGCTCCATAATGGCAGTCAGAATAATCCCTGGATCAACGTTGCATCATGGCTTTTGGTCAGCAGCTATGAGAGATATGATAGATTTGTTGTTATCCATTTCCTAACAGATTGTGATGAATGCCAATGACATAATAGGACATTTAGGTTTTTTTCCTTGCATCAGCTATTTTGGCCATCAAGAAGAGATGGAAACCCAAAGTAACTGAATGAGGGCAGTGTGAAGAGAGGCAATTACTCTTCATATGTCAAGGTTTGCTATCTAATTTAGGCTAAACATAAATCTCTTCTGTCCTGATAGTTTGCTGTATTGTACTTGGATGTATTGTCAACTTGGGTGTAGACTGGAACAGCAACTGACGCAGAACTATAGCTCCATGCAGAAGTCATGTCTGAGATCACGGTTGGGATCCAATCTGGTCCTTGACACTATGGCACAGTGTTGTAGTATGGCTGTTGGCTCTCCTGAAACTTCTATTGTAGTTGCATTCCTTATAAAATAACAATTATGGAGCTTCTTGTCTTAGATCTCTGCACTACTCTTGGAATTGTATAAAACTAGGTGTTATCATTTCCATTACTGTCCTTAGGACAGCATAAACTTGGTGACAGATTCCCTTTAAAGGGATTTTCCAGGCAAAATACTACTGTTGACCTAACCTCTGACAGGTCATCAGTAGTTAATCCACTGGGGTCCTCCTCTCAGGACCTTGACTGATCAGCTGATCGGGTGCCCACTGTCAGCGCTGCCATACACAGGTAGGAGTGGAAGTCGCTGCTCTGACCTCTGTGTAGTGGACGGTTTTTCTAACTGCAGGTGCAGTTTTCATTAATGGGAGCTGCGCCTGCAGTTACAAGTGCCAGCCACCACGCAGGGGACAGAGCAGCGACATCTGCTCCTTCCTGTGTATGGCGGCGTTTACAGTGGGCACCTAATCAGATGATTGGCTGGGGTACGCCACTTGGGACCTCAACCAATCAATTACTGATGGCCTATTCTCAGGAAAGGCCATCAATAGTATTTTGCTTCGAGAACCCCTTTAAGGACATGGAGAACAATTTAGGCTGGAAAGAGTTAAGACCCATTTAGGCACAACGATTATCGCTTAAAAGATGTCTTTTAAGCAACTTTTGAGTGATAATCGTTGTGTGCATTTACAGGGCAAGGGCACCTTGCGCTCTGAGCGGGGGATGCAGAAGACAAGCAGAGTTGCTTGTCTTCTGCATCCAGCTGTTATCCAGCTGAGCGCTCTGAGCGGGGTATACAGAACATAGCTGGACCTCTCTGTTCTTCATACCCCGCCTGTGTTCAGGGAGCAGGATACAGCTGAAACAATAGTATCAGCTGTATTCCGCTGTGAACTCCTGATAAGGCTCATTGTTGTCTTTCAGCATGCTGAAAGATTAGCGACGGCTTAACGAAAACTGCAGGATGTAAGTGCAGTTACACGCAACGATTATCGCTCAAAAGACGGCTTTTGAGTTAATTTTGAGCGATAATCGTTGAAGCAAAATTCATTCATTCACAGCAGAAATCCTGAAAACTGTGAGGGAATAAGCAAATTGTCCAATGGGGAAAATGTTGTTAAGACCAGCATTTCAGACGCCATTCTTAATGTTGTTTTCCCCAGCATATGATGCGCCTAATACATGAAGAAACACACACCTCTCCATGTATTAGACACATCTCAGCTCCTCCGTGTACCTACACAGAAATGTACACCAGATCCGATCTGGCGTATAATGGTGACTTAATTTATGGTGACTTAATTCACGCCAGTTTCCGATTTAAAATATACATAAATGTGTCGTTCAAGGGCGCCCAAATCCCCTGCCCAAAAACCTCTCCCCTTTAATGGAAAGTGACAGACGGTGGCACAAACCACCAAACATTTGCAAACTTTTTTTGCGCAAAATTTTGACACTTCCTATTTTTTTTTTCTTAACACCAAATGAACAATAAGCTTATATCTTCAGTTTTCTCCTCTACTGTATGTTGCAGCAGATGACACCTTCCTGTACAGTAGAACAATGCATGCTCTTTCCGCATCCATCATTTAAATGACCGGTGGGCCGAGACCTTTCAGCGGCATCATTTCCATGGACTTGTTTCAGTTGGACCAGTTCACAAAGATTCACTTATTGGGTTTAGACACTTCAAGTATGATACTGAGGTTCATAGAATAATGGTCAGTAAACATGGAGGATAATAATAGTCGTTACCCGGCTAATGATAGTGGAGATTGAGCAGGATTATAGGCTGTGTGTAATGCATCTCGTTAAATCTTGGCATATCCACAGCTTTGCAGCGCACGGCAATGCCTTCTGTGGAGGCTGCACCTCTGAAGACCTGTTTTGCAGTTTATTTCTATAACCAATTATTCCCCTGTGTGAACAAGTACTTAAATTGGGTACTTCTTGGCTAATTAGTTGCGAGGAGCAGATTGTAAAAGGCTGCAAGTTCTGTTTCTCTCGCAGACGCATACTGCTGGTCCTTGCCTGTGGCATCAGCGGCTGTTACTAAATGGGCTGGTGATTAAATTAGGATGCAAACGTCTTCCGACTCTCACATCGCGGTTTTCCCATTTACTAATGAGAATACAACATTTTATGTTTGTGTATAAATCAGTTTCTTCTTTATATTGAATATTTTATTACATGTGTTATAATCAGCTGTAATAGCAGCTTGGAGTTCGCAGGCTTTTGTGTGTCCGTTGAAGCCGATACTATGTTTCGTCACAATCGCATAGACAACCGTCGAGTCATTTTTATGTCATGTGACATGAGGAGTCATGTGATTGACCGTAACATTAAAATGCCATTTCTGCTCGTTTACGATTATCCTCTTTTATTTCACAATTTTATATACATTTTCCGCCTGACTTACTGAAATTCCAAGCAATGTGTCATAACAGACTGTTACTACAGCTTTGTTCATCCTGTACCACCTGCTTCATGAATAGCATGCAATACTCATAGAACTGCCATGCAGATACTGCAGGTCACTTCAAACCAGTGTCCCCATGAGCTGGTAGTAATGGATTATTAATAGAGATGAGCGAATATACTCGTTTCGAGTAATTACTCGATCGAGCACCACGATTTTCGAGTACTTCCGTACTCAGGTGAAAAGATTCGGGGGGCGGGGGGAGGCGTGGCGGAGTGGGGGGGAACAGGGGGGAGCCCTCTCTCTCCCCCTCCCCCTCCCACTCCCCGCTGCAACCCCCCACTCACCCACGGCGCCCCCCGAATCTTTTCACCCGAGTACGGAAGTACTCGAAAATCGCGGCGCTCGGGCGAAAAAGGGGCGTGGCCGAGTAGGTTTGCTCATCTCTAATTATTAACCCTTTCCAATCCAATTTCTTTTCTGGTTTTCCTAGGGGGCTTACTCTTTTTTTCTGCTGTTATAGAACTAAAGCCAGTTTAAATAAGGTGACACATTGGATAGACTCCAACAGCAGAGAGGCTGGCAATATACAGTAAGAGAACCCCGAAGGACGTCTTCCAACATCAGAGCTGTACAGCCTTAAATCATAATGTCTTTAGACGTCAAGACAGTGGATTGGAAAGGGTTAAAAGGCCGTTTTTATATACACTTTGCTTCTGTCACTGCGCCAACAGCGCCATGACTTCCAGGTTCTTCTGTCAGGTCCTGTGGGACTTCAACATGTGATGCGCAGAGCAGTGCATGCATGCTATCATTCAGTGCTAGACACCAAGGGAGTAACATCTCCCTCTTGGTGCCAACGCTGATGGACTGACTGGGTTGTCTTTTAACCCACACATCGTATCAGCGGTAATTGTAAGATATATAAACCAGCCCTTTTATTGAAGATCACTGTCATTCAAGTGTTAATAATAGCGGTTCAGTCAGCTTAGTACACTTGGTTTATTTAGGCTCACAAGTTGTGTTTAGTGTAGGTATTGTCAGTATCAGACTGGTTTCTGGTCTCTCTCCCACAGTAGGGTTGCTTTTTTCGGGGCAGGTGCTCCACTTGAGGGAGCGGTCCAGTTCAGGCAGCTCTGTCAAAATTGTTTGACTAGTTCTTCGTACCTAGTCATACTTTATCCTAGTATTCTTTGTTGGTAAAGACCCCCATCATCGGCTACCGGTTCAAACCTTTCTGTTTCTTCTTAACCTGACACCTCCGTTTATGCAAATTAATCATACGACACGTGACAGTTGTACTAAGGGTCTGAAGTTTTCTTAAACCGTTTCTGGATGCTTCCTGATACTGCTTCCATCCAAAACCACACTGTGGAACAGCATGTAACAGCCAAGGCCGGTGTATGCTATTGTGTGTTTATATGTCGATGGATCAAATTTTAGAATCCCAAAGTTGAAATTATATTGGGTGTTAATAGTTCATTCAGGGTATTTGTAGATACTTTCTCAAAATAGGCAGATCTAGTATGTGGTCATTTTTGAAGGACCTTCAAGGTTATCAACTTTATGTAAAGGCTTTAGGCACCTATCAAGGCTGCCATCAGACGTATTTATGCCCATACAAGCAAATGGTCAGGGCCCGTGGCTCGTACGCAATGTTAATTGCATATATGCTGCAGGTCGGACACCTCATTGACTTCAATGGTGGCCATCCAAGTCGAAACCTCGTTAAAATAGAGCATGCTGCTATTTTTCTTCCACTTGCGAAATACACAATTTGTATCTGAGAGTGTGAAGCAAAAAATCGAAACTACTTGCCTTTCAAAGCCTGCATTTTGCCGTGGAAAGTCCACGTAGATGGCGGTTGCGGATTCCACAATTGGAATCCGTTTATGTGAGACCCCCTCCTTAGGCTTCATGTCCATGGCCGTTGCAGGATACGCCTGTGGATTTACACCGCGGGAGTACCACGGGGGTAAACAAAACGCGCTGGTAATGGCAGATTATAAAATATTAACCCTTTTCAATCCACTGTCTGACCTCCGAAGACATTATGATTTAAGGCTGTACAGCTCCGATGTTGGAAGAAGTCCGTCGAAGTACTCTTACTGCATATTGCCAGCCTCTCTGCTGTCAGAGCCTATCCAACGTGTCACCTCATGCAGTACTGGCTTTAGCCAGCAGATAGCACCGTTGTATAATGGCAGAAAAAGAGTAAGCCCCCTAGGAAAACCAGGATACAAATTGGATTGGAAAGGGTTAATGGAGACTTCCTGAGGCATAAATCCACGAAAAATAGAACATACTGCAACTTATTTCCCGCTGCAGAAATCCGCGGTAAAATTCTGTGTGTCAGCATTGGCTGGCAGAAAAGCTATTAGGTTCAATAGTACCTAATAGCTGTGGAATTACGCCACGGGAACCGCAGTACAAATCCATTCGTGGGCATTTGGCCTTAATAAATAAAACGTAGTAGTTCCCCTGCAGCAACTGATGGGTAGTGGGTGATGGTCCACAGGCGAGTTTGGACCTCTGACGTCTTTGAGCCCCTGATAGCAGTACTACGTGTTTGTGTATATCTTGAAATGTACAAGTATGAGTCTAGGGGTGTGTATCATAGGTTTGTGCATGAATGAATTTTTGTGTCTAGATAGATGTCTGTATGCATATTGTGTGTCCGTATGTATGTATGTATGTATGTATGTATGTATTTCTCAATAGATCAGTCTTAATTATATAGCTCATCAAATTCTATACTTAAATGATCCCTCGGGTGCGGTGTCTTCATATTCTGTTTGCAATCTTTGAAGTTTGGGAGTCAATAAAGATAACCATCACCTCGAAACCTGATCATACAATTCTTTCTAACAGAGTTGTTAGTTTGTATCAAAACATGTTTTGCAGGAAATGACACACGGCTGTAGAAGATGCACTTGATTTTGGTAACTACTTAAAGTATTTAAGCATTCTCTTCACAATACTTGGAAACAACTGAACAAACTTCTTCCGGAGTGCTCCTAGACTAGTCTCACATGCAGCAGTGCTTCGTGATAATGACATGTTATACTTTGTTTACAGGTAATTCTCTTTCAATATGTCCTCCCACAGTACTTGTGTACATCCTGATCTTCCTAGTTCATGAATAGACTGTCAGGGGGAAGCGCCGCTGGAGAACGAGTGGGTGATATAGAACAATACCTTTTAACGGTTGTCACCTGTGGGAAAGCAGCTTCTAGAACACGATAACTAAAAGAAGGGATGAATAGAATATTGAAAAACAGTATTTAACATTAGTGGAACTTGGGTATATTTCCCATCTCTTTTAAATGTTATGGAGTGATATAACGTGACATTTCAGGAGTCTACAAAAGCAGGGTGGCAACCAGCTGTAATGGTGGCCTATGGCCAATTTGGTCATTATCCAGCTTTTTCAGAAACAGATGGAGCTAAGAAACAGATGAATATACTTTTTTTTTTTTTTTTCTCCGCTTGATAAGTGAGAAGAACGTAAATTGTATCAGAATTAATTATCACCTATCCTGAGAATGAGGGACCCCTGTCCTCTTCTTGTCACTGCGGGGATACTTCAGTTACATCACATTGAGTGGAACAATGGCCACGCATGCATAGGCTGCAGCTCCGTTGATTTCATTGTGGCCAACAGAAATAACCGGGTACTTATACTTGCCTATCTCTGGCAGTCCCATTGAAAATGAATGGAGCAGCGTCACAAATGCACAGCCATCACTCCATTCAATCACCTCCTCGTTGCAGGGTGTCCAGTGAGCCCACATAACGATAGTGTGCATTTCGTACGTTTGAACGAATTTTGCGCAACAAATTGTTACGTCTAAACGTGAAGCCATCGTGCACTGACTCGCTCACTTTTCGTTACGGCTAAACACTCCCCGCTCAGTGTATCACCACGAACGTGAAGCACTGAGCGAGAGGTGAGTTATTCCCAGCCATGATCTGCCTGTCTGAACATTCTGCATGAGCGCAAACAACTGGCAGTGGCGGCACTCACTCGTCTAAACGAGAATCCTTTCGTATAAAAGGGGCATTGGGGTACATTTAGAGGTGCAATTATTTGCAGTATTGTCTTTTAATAAGTATAGTAAAACCCCTTACGGTTTTACAAAGCTATGACAATGCCATGGAAATAGCAAAGCACGTAAAAACAAAGGACTGTTAATTGCCGGAGCTGATCTTGATGCTGCATTGTAAACTGGTCTCCATATTCTGTTTTTTTCCATTCTCACAAAGAATGTTCCTAAATCGGTTTCCCCATAATGAGGACACTGCTTTCCAGACCCACCCTGTGCTACGAGTGAGAAGCATTTCCTCCCTGGAAACATAGGAGCCTGATACAATTCAGCCCCTACTGCTGATTATAATTGAACCGTCTCCATGTTTAAACAAGGCAGACTTGATTTCCTGCTTTGTATTCAGGCCATGTCCCTGTGTTTTTCTTTTCTATTTCCGTCTAGTGGAGTCCTGGGGTAAAGTGCTTCCTCCCTCTGTTATGGGCACTGACAGCTTCTTCGCTAACATGACCAATTAGCAGGAATGTCTCCAGCGCCAGTTTCACTTTCTCTTGTAAGGCTAAGTTATACTTTTTTCTTTTTTTTTCTTGCAATTTCTGTTATTTTTGCTAATACCAGCAGGTAGGTTTACTGATACTGTCATAGTGACACATTTAGGCGCTATATGAAAACTCCTGGGTGGTGGTTGCTAAAAATGTCTCGAAGGCTAGTGACATATGGGCCTTAACTTCCATGAGTTTTTATTATTTTTTTTTTAACGTAGATCATGGGTCCATAGGAAAAAAATATGTGCATGTGTATAGACTAGAGATGAGCGAACTCGATCGAGCACCGCGATTTTTGAGTACTTCCGTACTCGGGTGAAAAGATTCGGGGGGCGGGGGGAGGCGTGGCGGAGCGGGGAACAGGGGGGAGCCCTCTCTCCCCCTCTCCCCCCACTCCCCGCTGCAACCCCCCACTCACCCACGGCGCCTCCCAAATCTTTTCACCCGAGTACAGAAGTACTCGAAAATCGCGGCGCTCGGGCGAAAAAGGGGCGTGGCCGAGTAGGTTCGCTCATCTCTAGTATAGACCAAATCTAATGGGGCCGTGTGCTGTCCGTGAAATTACAAAGACAGCACATGGCCCCAAAATACACTAATGTGCCACGAGTCTAATACTGCGTATTGAATTTGTAGTGATTTCTCACAGTTGTTCTACTCATCAGTTTTGGGGGTTGAGCCCCCAACGTTCTGTAGATTAATTTCTATAGCTCTTAAGGCCAATTTCACATGCGTGTAAATGTGCCTGGTATAAAGTCCAGTGCTCCAGTCCAACCTCGGATCTGCTGCCCTGAATTCAGAGCATCATAAAGATTTCAGTAGACCCATAGTCATGCTAGGACATTTATCAGTAGAACTGGCTCAAGAATTGCGCCCTTAATACCTTTGTGTTTAAACTGGCCTTAACCCTTTTCAATCCAATTTGTATCCTGGTTTTCCTAGGGGGCTTACTCTTTTTCTCCCATTATACAACGGCGCTATCTGCTGGCTAAAGCTAGTACTGCATGAGGTGACACGTTAGATAGGATCCGACAGCAGAGAGGCTGGCAATATACAGTAAGAGAACCCCAACGGACGTCCTCCAACATCAGAGCTGTACAGCCTTAAATCGTAATGTCTTTAGACGTCAGACAGTGGATTGGAAAGGGTTAAAGTGATGAGAACACATGGATCATCATCCGTTGTCATAAGTTTAAAAAAAAAAAAAAAAAATGTTTTCATGTATGTCAATGGAAGAAGGAAAATATTGCTAGTGCAACGAAGGTCTGTCTCCCATAGGCTCCCATGTTAAACCCCCCAAAAAGTATGAGGTATATATTTTTATAATTGGATGCCGTTGTATGGACCGATAGTCTACTATGTTAGTCCCTACTTTTTTTTTTTTTTTTTACTATACTGCCTGTTGGAGGCCAAAAGGACACTATTTTGACATCTGTCAGCCTCTTAGAGCCCTATGTATATTTTTGCTATATACACGTGGAGCTTTTCCCAGAATACAAGTCAAGCAGGCATCACAAAAATGTTAATACAGCCGTATTCTAGTTTATAATTTATAACTCATTAATACATTTTCCAACTGTCTCTTGGCTACATATTCCCTCACTTCTAATGTTTGAACTACCCAATATGCTAGCCAATTTCTAATGCCGCGATTTTAGAACGCGGTCTGCTCCATTGTTGTGCGTTTAAGCGCTTTTTAACACACCTCATCACCCATTACAATCATGGGGTGCGTTAAAAAACGCTGTAGAATGTGTTAAAAAACGTAATTTTAAAACGTTTTACAGATTGTGTGTGTGAGCGGCCTTGAGGGTCCCTTTGGGAATATATACATAGCTAATCACTAGACTTTCTAATATACTCACATGAAAAAGCTTGCTTACCAAGTCTCGCCCATGGACTCTGTGTACATCTGTAAGGACATATATGTAACTAGACTCTACCTACCCCGGTGCAGCTGCAGGCACCAAGGCCAGATTTTGGAGACTGAATTTCAGCTGTGGGTACATAAGGACATGTAATACCTTCAAGTGCTCAATAATAAAGCACTAGAAATATTCCTTGAAAAATCTTCGTCTGGGGTTCTCCATGAGTGCAAAAAGATGCAGAAGTCTAAAGGCCTATTTGCACTGAAAGATAATTGCTCAAACGACAGTTTGAGTGACAGTTTTGAGCGATCATCATTGCATAACTCTGAGTAGGTAATTGGCTACTAAAGAGTTATACAGGCGAAGCGGGACACCATCGCAATAGCTCCGAGAACAAAGCAGCTGTTTTGTATATGCAAACAGCTGCATTGTTCTCAGAGTTTTCAGCTGGTGTCCTGCTGAGAACTGCCAGCGGAATACCAGCTGAAAGAATACTATCAGCGCCGCTTGCTGAGAAAATCAGCGTTCGGCGCTGATAACAGTCATCGGTGATTTCTAGGTTGCTACAAATCACCGATGACTGTTATCAGCGCCACACGCTTGCTAGAAATCACAGATGAACAAAAAGCGCACGATGGCCGCGCGTTTAGATGCAACGGTTATCGCTCAAAAGATGGCTTTTGAGCAAATTTGAGCAATAATCGTTGTCTAAATGGGCCTTAACTTGATGTTTAAGAACCCCTTTAAATGTTTGGGAATGGTTTCTGATAAAAAAAGTATGTGAACGTTTATTTTGCTTGCAAGGAAGTTGTCCGAATGCTAGATTATATCTTTATTTTATTCATTGACATTCCTTGCTGATAACTCCCCATTTAAGAAAAAAAAAAGCTAAAAATAAGGAAATTCCAAATCCTGTCTTATCCAGCAGATCTTACTTATAAGCACTTTCCATTTCTATATTGATTTATGTGCTGAATCTTACAAACAACTATTTTTTATACTTCTTATTTATCATGGAGCTGCAATAAGCTCCATTGCACAAACCTCTTTTTATCTATTTACATGGTTAATGGGGTGGCTATAATGTACCTCTGTGGAAGCCGCATGCAATAAATAATCTTTATATATTGCCTACAAAATCTGCAACACTTTACAAATCGGATGGTACATGGAAATACAAGATCAGACATTAAATATAGTATTAAACTTAGAAACAATTTGAACATAAGTGTGACAGTTCTGCCCACAAGAAGTTACAATCTATAAGGAAATGGGGTAACACAAGAGGTGTAAGTGCTTTTTCTAAAAAAATTATCTAAACTTCCCTATTCCTTCCCTGTCTGTCTCCTTATCGCATCTTTTCCTGGTTGAGCTTCTCCAGTGCCCCAGGTCAGCTCACTGCAGGCTGGGACCAGCTTGTTATGAAGGCTGCTTATCACAAACTCCTTCCGGCTGGGTCAGTGAAGGTCACATCCCTGTGCTGTAGCTTCAATGCCTAGGAAGGAATTGTAATCTATTTCAGAGATAGCACTCTTGAACAATCTCTGAAGAAGATAGGCAGTCGTCCTGCTGGCCTGTGAGCTGTGACGTAACGTTCATTGGTTGGCAGGCAGAAGACTGCCCACCAAATGTACGTAACCTCACAGGAAAGAGAGGAATCGGGCAGCTGGAGGGAAAGTGACCCCCCCCCCCAGACTGCAGGAGACAGGAGAAGATAGGGGAGGTGAACATATGGTAAGTTGACTGATGGGGGAGGAATAGATAAGTATAGAATTTTTCTTTTTCAGTGACAGAACCCCTTTAAACATAAAGCGTTAATTTCAAGCCATTAATTGTATAAGAACAGGTATGAAGTGCATTAGGGTGTATGGAGTGACAGACATAAAGTGGGATGAAGGGATAAGGTTCTGAGGGAGAATGTGAAAGAAGAGTATATGTAGTTGGGTTAGATTCTGAGACATGATAGGCCTGCCTAAAGAGATGTTTTGAGGGTGTATTTAAAGGGGTTGTCCCGCGCCGAAATGTTTTTTTTTTTTTTTAATAGCCCCCCTGTTCGGCGCGAGACAAACCCGATGCAGGGGTTAAAAAAGAAAACGGGATAGTGCTTACCTGAATCCCTGCGCTCCGGTGACTTCTTACTTACCTGGTGAAGATGGCCGCCGGGATCTTCTCCCTCGGTGGACCGCAGGTCTTCTGTGCGGTCCATTGCCGATTCCAGCCTCCTGATTGGCTGGAATCGGCACGTGACGGGGCGGAGCTACAAGGAGCCGCTCTCCGGCACGAGCGGCCCCGTTCAGAAAAGAAGACAGGACTGCGCAAGCGCGTCTAATCCGGCGACTAGACGCTGAAAATTAGACGGCACCATGGAGACGAGGACGCTAGCAACGGAACAGGTAAGTGAATAACTTCTGTATGGCTCATAATTAATGCACAATGTACATTACAAAGTGCATTAATATGGCCATACAGAAGTGTATAACCCCACTTGCTTTAGCGGGACAACCCCTTTAAGGCCCCTTGCACATGGATGCATACCTGACCATTTGGAAGGGATGTCGGTGCTCTATAACTGCTAACTATATTGGAACAATCCTTGGAGTGGATTTAAATCTGTGCTCCTATTTGAGGCGAAAGCCGTTTTGTTGAGTGCCGATCCTTTGTGTTGGAGTCAACAAGTGATATTGTATGTCATTGTGTGCAGGAGTCTGGTCTCGCGTAAATCTGCTTGCAAAAGCTTCTTATTCCTGAAGAAACAAATCTACTCAGTGCAGATTAGGAGATACGTCTCTGTAATGGAGGCCCCATCTCATCGTTAGGATGTCCAAGTCTCTGGCAAACTCATCTGTGAGTTGGCTTTGTATTTCTGCTGTGAAGTTGGGCTGTAAAGAACAGATATAGATACTTGATCTCCTTGGCGCCTGTCGTTATTTTTAATACCACTTTTAGTATGTTTTACGAGTAGTTTATCGAGGAGTAGTTCAGTGGTAACCTAGTGACTCTTAGAGCAAAGTCAGTTTTCATTAAGTGGCTTAATATGATCATGTCTTGTGGGGGTTCGAGATGAACACACATGAGGAAGTGATTGGTCCTGTTATCCAGTCAGCTAGACAGCCATCACAAGTCATCTACCAATCTTAGGCTCACCGCACAATGATGATGTCATCAGAATGTTCATTTGTCCATTTAATTGGATAATAAAGTTAAAATAGTCTTTTTAAAATATTTTAGGAGTGACATCGAAAGCTTTTGTGTATTGCTGAATCTAAATAAAATGTTAATCAGTGCAAACAGGTTTTTCTCCCAACACAAACTTTTATGGGCTATTGATTGTATAAGTAAGTGCTAACCCCTTTCCAATCCAATTTTGGATTCAGGGTTTCCTAAAAGGCTTTCTCTTTTTGCTGTTATACAACGGTGCCATCTGCTGGCTAAAGCCAGTGTGTATGTGCCAGAAAGGCTCCGACAGCGGAGTGGCTGGCAATAGATGGTAAGAATATCCTGTTGGATGTAATCTGACATTGGAGCTGAAAAAGCTTCAATCAGAATGTAGGAAGACGTCAGACAGTAGACTGGAAAAGGTTAAATGTGTAGAAACCCACCAAAGGTACCCCCACGATCCCCAGAATGAGGGTGCCCAGTTCCTGTCTCAAAATGCGTATGAATAGGGAATTTGGAAATAACTGTAAATTTACTTGCTGTGATAGTCATGTTTTAACCAGTTCTTGACTGCTCATAAACTATAAATGCCCAATGCTTGTAAGGAAGAGGGTTTGAAAGGTTTTTCAAGGCACATATCTTATTCACCGGAATTCTGCCGCTTGGAATCCCCTTTCTGCTGACTGCTTGGCCAGTTGTCAGTGCAGCAGGGCCCGATGTAGTCATACAGAGCAGGAAGTCTGATAGATAGTTTCGGTCCCATTGAACTGAATGAAAGTGGTACCGCCTATTAGATTCCTTGTTCCAGCAGCGAGCCAGGCGATCAGTCCCAAGCAGCGAATCCCTGGCGCTCAACTATTAATGACTAGAGATGAGCGAGCACGCTCGGTTAAGGCGGTTACTCGAGCGAGCATTGCTCTTCTCGAGTAACTGCATACTGGTCCGAGCAGATTCGTGGGGGTGGCGGGGGGTGGAGAGCGAGAGAGATCTCTCACCCCCTCCGACGCCCCCCCCCCCCCCCACGAATCTTCTCGGACCAGTATGCAGTTACTCGAGAAGAGCGATGCTCGCTCGAGTAACCGCCTTAACCGAGCGTGCTCGCTCATCTCTATTGAGGATCTATTCTGAGGAGTTTTATTTGCCCGGAAAAGCCATTTAACCATCACATACTATATTGCACCATGTGGTAACACATCAAACACAGCATTGCCTTACCCACATAGGAAATTATAACCCAGGTAGTATTTTCTATTATTATAGGCGACATTCAGATATTTGGATCAATTAATATACTAATAATATGGAAATTGATCACTTCAGCAGCAGGAGGAGCAGCATTTTGATAATATAGCCGTTTTACCATAGCCTGTAGTTTGTACCCCATTCGTGGACATGGGGATAATGGAGTTATTTGGTTGGGGTGTGCTCACATATGGAAAATTGTGTTAGAAATTTATTGGCGATTGTTAATCTGAATGGAGTTTGGTGTGCCAGGTGAATACATACCCTAACACCAACGCATCTGAAATGCCTCTAAACTCTGATTCTATTATCAGAACTTTCTAGCTAATAATGAAAGGGGTTGTACTGGTTATAACAATGTATCAAGGAATTATTATTTATGCAATTTCCAAATTTATTCTTACAGGTTTCCCAAAATGTAACTTGTGTTTATAGCTGTAATGCTAGAAATAGTACATGCTGAGCTGGTCTTCTTGAGGTTCTTTGGTGGTTTCATAGAGGACTGTTTCACTTGCTGCCATATAATGCTACAGTAATGCCTACAAAACTCTGATGTGAAGTGAATTTATAGAAGGCATAATCCAGCTGATGTCCAAATTATGCAAAACCCGATCTCATTAGTCCACATTGTTCTAGCAGATCTAATTTTTTTTCTTCTTTTGCCTGGAGGCAATTCAACTTCTGTACATATAATACTCCTCAGCTGTCTGACATGTTTTCTTAATCCCGCAATGCACTTTGGCTTTTTCAGGTATGTTTTGGGGAATACGTTTTTTTTGTGTTGCTGTAGTGTGGGGCCTTTAATATAAAAGGGCACACAAGAAATCGGGAGAGCTGTAAAATTGTTGTAGTTGGATATTAGTCCAACTATGGCAAAGATTCAAGATGAATGCATTTTTAAGAACAACTGTTTGAGTAGGTTAACATTTCTTAAAATTGGGCTTCTGCATCCTGGTTCCATGATAAATGAAAACTGTGAGCAAGTGCTGGATACACCGCACTATACAGTCATAAGAAAAACTAAGTAGACCCTCTTTGAGTTCTGTACATTTACATATCAGGGCATTACAAAATCTGGTTCTTAGAAGGTCTTAAACTAAGCAAATATAACCTTTAAATGAACAGCAACACATGGCAAATTATACCGTGTCATTATTTATTTAAAGACAGAAGCAGTGTGTGAAAAATTAGGCACAATCCATGAATCAATAGCTTGTTAGAACCACCTTCAGCAGCAATAACTTGGAGTAATCATTTTTCGTATGATTTTCTCAGTTTCTCACATCATTTTGGAGCAATTTTGGCCCACTCTTTACAATACTGGGAATGAGGTGAACAAGATCCCATGTAATTGAAACGTGTTCCTCAAGTTTCTGTCATCCTGATGTATTAAGCAGTTTTGTACATGAATAAAGCAGGAAGGATTTTTTCACAAGCCCGTGTTCCCAAAATTTGTGATTGGGCTTTACAATACGGCTTCAGCTCATGGAGGTTTGTGGGAATTTATGCACAGCTCTTAAGGTCCCACCTCAGCATTTTAATTGGGTTGAGGTCTGGACTTTGACTTGACAATTGCAACGCCTTGATTTTTTTTCTTTTTCAGCTATTGTGATGTAGATGTGCTGATGTGCTTGTAATCATTAGCCTGTTACATGACCCAGTTTGGGCCAGGCTTTAGCTTTTGGGTAGATGGCCTCATATTACTATGAACTCTAGAATGCATTGGTATGCAGAAGAGTTCATGGTCGACTCAATGACTGCAAGGTGCCCAGGTCCTGTGGCTGCAAAACAAGCCCAAATCATCCCCCCCCTCCAGCACCATGTTTGACAGTTTGTATGAGTTGTTTATTTTGATATGCAGTGTTAGGTTTTTGCTAAAGGTTAGGCCACCTGCAGACAGCTGGGTCGGATCCGGCAGCGAGAATTCTCGCCGCGGGACCCGACCCGAGCACCTGCAGAGAGCAGCGCTTTCTCACCCGCGCCCCGCAGCTCCGGATCTTTCATGTGCCGGCTGCCGGGCAGCCGGCGCATGCACAGACCAGAGCCGGTGGCCAGTGAGTGACGTTTCCGCACAGAAATAGAACATGCTGTGGTTTGTTTGCCGCCCGAGATTTTGCGCAAACGGCAGCTGTCTGCCCAGGATTGCGTTTGCTAAAGCAATCCTATGGCAGCTTCCATTGAGGGAAATTCTGCGGGCAATCTTGCCGCGGAATTTCCGCCCGTCTGCAGGCGGCCTAAGATTGGGCATTATGGCCAAATATCTCCACTTTGGTCTCATCTGTCTAAAGGCAGTTGTTCCCGAAGGCTTGTGGTTTGCTCAGATGCAACTTTTCAAACTTGAGCCATGCTGCCATGTTCTTTTTAGAAAGAAGAGGCTATCTACTGGCAACCCTTCCAAATAAAGCTTACTTGTTCAAGTTCATGACCGTACAATTAGAAAAATACTGAATATTTAACATGTTGATTGAGGCCTTTAGAGTCTGAGATGTAGATCTTGGGCTTTTTGCAGTTTCTCTGAGCATTGCAAAGACTGACCTTGCTGTGAATTCTCTGGGATGTTCTGTCCTGGGAAGATTCTCAACTGTCTTGAATATTTTCTACTTGTGAATAATCTTTCTCACTGTAGAATCATGGACTCCAAATTTTTGGACATGGCCTTATAACCCTTCCCAGAACTATGGGCAGCAACAGTTACTTCTCAAAGGTCATTGCTGATGTCTTTCCTCCTTGGCATTGTATTGACAGATACCTGAATATTCGAGACCAGCAAACTGCCAGCCTGTCTCCTTGTCTCATTTTAAACAGGTGGTCACACTTGCTGACTATGAATTAATCAAGGGTATTTGATTAGCATCACCTGACTGCTAATTACCCTCTTAAATCCTAAGGAAGCAGTATGGGTGTCCTTAATTTTTCACAAACTGCTTCCGCTTTTGGCCTAGTGAAGGCTAGATGATGTAAAACCACCCATAGAATTCAAAGAAGGTGGACTTAGTTTTTCTCTTGACTGTAAAGAGCAGTCATTGGTTTAAAAAAAAACAAAAACAGTGCTATTGTAACAACAATATTTTGACAGATTTTCTGTGGTTGATTGGTAGTAAATTGTGGCAGTCTATGGCCATCTTGAATTCTGCAGTATTTGAAATATTCTTCTTGCTCCTGGATTACCATGATAGTGTCAAGCGACTATGCCCTTCTTTACAACATCATTTGGCTTTTCTTACTACTTTTTCTTCACTCTGATCCTAACCCGCATAGTGCAATGTAAATGTACACTATGTTGAAAAAAGTATTGGCCCGCTACCGATCCTGTGCTGTCAAGCGAAAGGATCTACAAATTGGATATGTGTGCACTGGGTATAAAGGAGAGTATCCTACAGTCCTATCCCAGTACAGAAACCATCAGAATGCCAACGGAAATGAGTAACAGCTTTAGGCTGTATTCAATCTAAAATGTGTTTATTCATCAGGCACTTCTTTATTCTGACCATGCACATTAGATATTAATGATCTCAACACTTGAATGCCCATCTAAGAATGTGTCCTTTTGACAGCTAACTTAAGTTTAGAGTCGGACTTGGTCATAAGACACAAATCCAAGCCGTGTGGAGAATAGCTCTAATATGTTGCCTGATGGAGCACCACATTTTTTTTTTTCAGATTCATTTGGGATGTGACCGGCAAAAACCTTCTATATGCCTTCATATGAAATCGGAGACCTATGAAAATATAGTGTGACCCCATAGAAAACTGTGGTTCTGGGAGGGACCCATAATATGCTCCCTTATGCAAGGCCATGCTAGGCTTGTCATTTGCAGTGTGAGGCCAATTGCTCAAAATTTTCATTGGCAACGGCCAGTGGTGGTAATATCGCATAATCCGTGTTAAGATTTGCTAAACCTGTTACTGGATTTTACCTGCAAAAATGTACATTTGCAGCATTTCCGTTCCAAATGGAACAACCTTTACCGCTTCAGAAATACTCAATTGGGTCACAGCGATGTTGTGTTATCTGGTAGCATTGTACCATTTGCTTTAGTTGTTGGCTTTCCTCTTTTTTTCAGTTGATATCTGTACGTTGAATCGGTTAGAAAGCTTTCTACAGTCTGATTGCCACTTTGTATTTTGCTGTGGTTTTCCTGCTGCTTCCTTTTGAAAACTGCAGCGTCCAGATGTCGCAGTACTGCGAATGAGATCGTAAAGGTTGACATGTTCTGTTTTTCACTTCCATTTTATTTTTTTCAGATTGCTTTCAACTGTAGAACAGTTCTAGAATTTTTCCTATAAAGTGAAAAAAAATGATCAGTTTTCACTCTGGGGTTGTAGTGCAGCTCTGAGCGCAGAGTAAAAACTAAAGCCAAACCACACGGCAATAACAGAGCAGTGGTCCTGCGTTAATGGCCGAATTTATATTTAGCAGTTTTGCTGCATTTTTTGGCAGTGGCCAGATATTTTCAGTGAACTTGTATTGTTTTTCATGTATTTCTGACATTGGTGGCAATAAAAAGGCACAAAAAACCCTTTGTGAAGGAAAAAGTGTTCCTAGAACTATGGCTAAAGGTACCACATGTAAAAATCATGCATGCAATCCCATAAAAAACAAATAAAAAAGCTACTCTACCAAATGACTTTTTTTGGCATTTAATTACCACATATATTCTTAAAGGGGTTGTCCCGCGAAACAAAGTGGGGGTATACACTTCTGTATGGCCATATTAATGCACTTTGTAATGTACATTGTGCATTAATTATGAGCCATACAGAAGTTATTCACTTACCTGTTCCGTTGCTAGCGTCCCCGTCTCCATGGTGCCGTCTAATCTTCAGCGTCTAATCGCCCGATTAGACGCGCTTGCGCAGTCCGGTCTTCTCCCTTCTGAATGGGGCCGCTCGTGCCGGAGAGCGGCTCCTCGTAGCTCCGCCCCGTCACGTGTGCCGATTCCAGCCAATCAGGAGGCTGGAATCGGCAATGGACCGCACAGAAGACCTGCGGTCCACCGAGGGTGAAGATCCCGGCGGCCATCTTTGCAAGGTAAGTAAGAAGTCACCGGAGCGCAGGGATTCGGGTAAGTACTATCCGTTTTTTTTTTTTAAACCCCTGCATCGGGTTTGTCTCGCGCCGAACGGGGGGGCTATTGAAAAAAAAAAAAAACCCGTTTCGGCGCGGGACAACCCCTTTAAGTATAAGACGAGTTTTTCAGCACATTTTTAATGTTGAAAAAGCCCCCCCTCGGTTTATACACGAGTGAGATAAAAAAAACCAAAAACACAGAAAAATGCAATGCTCACCCCCCAGCCGGCGTCTGTGTCCCCGGTATGATGGTCTCCCTGGTGGTGCGGCAAGCTGCTTGAGAATTCTCCCCACTGTCATCTCCCTGCTCATCTTTGAATTCCCCCGCAGTCAGCAAGTATGCACTGTGATTGGATCGAGCACTAGCCAATCACTGCCGGTGCTCGATCATTCACAGCCATTCAGTGAATGACATTCAATCACAGTGCTTACTTACACAGCGCTGACGGCGACGGATTTCAAAGCCGAGCAGGGAGATGACAGTGGGGAGAATTCTCAAGCAGCTGGCTGCACTGCCAGGGAGACCATCATGCCCGGAACACAGACACCAGCTGGGAGGTGAGTATTGCTGTTTTATTTTTTTAACCTAGTATGTACTCGAGTTTAGGTAGGCTTATACTCGAATCAATAAGTTTTTACCAGTTTTTTTTATGGTAAAACTTATTGACTTGGCTTATACTTGGGTCAGCTAATACTCGAGTATATACGGTAATTCCAGTTTTTTTTTTATAATTGACACAAAATCCACAAAAAAAAAGCATGCGTGAAGGAAGCCATAGGTCCTATTCACACAGACCTATTTCTCATCCATGTTCTGTCCATAAATTTCACGGACAGCACACAGACCCACTATAGCCAATTGGGATATTCACAAAGGGATTTTCATACGACTGATGGGCCGTGTGAATAAAAATTGCAGCATGTCCTGTTCTGGTCTTCACAGACAAGAATCCAATATACAATGTCCACTACCAGTGGGGACCGGACAGCACACGCACAGGGTCTCCATGAGCTGCTCAAGTCGAGCTGCGTCCGCGAATCTCGCATACAACCATGTAAATAGGCTCTTATGCATCGATTTTACTGCCACTCCTTAGTGACCAAATGTCAATGAAGAATAAATACTGCAAGAAAAAACAAAACGGAGTGATACAATATTGCCCATACAGAACTGTAGCCATGCACATTGATTTGTTGCTAATACCCTACTTTATCGGACCTTACAGGATATAAGACGTTTGCTGCATCGGATCGCTGTTATTGAGAGTATAGCAATCTGCTGAGTAGGTAAAGTACTTATTTCAGGAAACGACTTTTTAACTGTTTCCTGAATTGCTCACTTTCAGCTGCGCTTTGGCTTCCCGCATGTAGTTCTTACTGCTTTGGACGCAGGTGGCAAAGCAAACATTGATTTGTTTAAGTGAGACTGAGATCAGCTTTGTCCTCAAGGCATGTTTAATGTTACAGCTCTAGGAGTCGCGCGCCAGTACATTGCACTTATTGAGGAAACTTAAGGAGCCGTAGCTTTTGATTATTTGCAGGGTGCGGAATACTCCCATCAGATGCCGTATAAGTGAGTGATAAGTGAGTGTGTAGGTACCATGCCTGTTGTAAGTTATCACTATGGCATCAGGAAGCTGTATGCCTAACACTCAACAGGATGAGCGGAGAGAAATACCTTATTTGGCTGAAACCTTTTCTGTGGACTGTGACACTTATCCTGTGGGGTCCAGTAGGAATAGACTGGACTAAACCACGGATGCACTCTGATGCTACCTACATGATGTATCAGGATGCCATTTTTGCTGGTTTGTCCATTGCTGCAGCTTTGTCGAAATATGGTATAAATGTTCGTCTAGCTCTAAGGCTGGGTTCACATGGGGCGGATTTGCCACAGAAATTCAGTTCGGAATTTCTGTACGGCAAATCCGCCCGCGGCTCCTAATCCTGGGATTAGCCATCCATGTAGACAAGATTTAGCAAAAATCTTGTCCACATGGGGCAGCCAATTTGGCGTGGCAAAGCCAGGCGGACCCGGCGATGCAGCGCGGAATTGACAGCCGCAGAATGTCAATTCTTTTTTTTTTTTTACCCATTGCGGCCTCACTCCTTTCTATCGGGAGAGAATGAAATGCCGGTAGCTGAACCTCTCTAAAACCCACGGCTTTTGTGTTCGGCCAAGCCGCGAGATTTCTACGGGATTTCCGTCCCATGGGAACCCAGGCTTAGGCCTCATGTCCATGGGGACAGATCCGCAGCGGGTAACCCGCACACGTGATCCGCGCCCCATAGGGATGCATTGGACACCCACAGGTATTTAAATACCTGCGGATGTCATTTTCCCTTGAGACGCGGATTGCGTGTGCAGGAAAACACCCGCAGCATGCTCCATTTTAGTGTGGGCTTCCCGCGGGGACGGCTCCCGCAGGCTTCTATTGAAGCCTATGGAAGCCGTCCGGATCCATGGCACACCCGCAGCTGAATTCCTGCTCTCCAGAGTTAAAAAAAAAATGGAGTGCACGGTGCATGCACGCGGCACGCTGCCGGCGTGCCAAGCACATCCGCCGGTCCGAAGAAAGAAGATCTGGCCGCAACGGAGGGCAGATCCGCAGCGTCTGGACAGATAAATAATGCTTACTTTTTAGGCCTCATGTCCACGGGGCAGGAGGGACCCGCTGTGGGATTCTGCATGAAGAATCCGCGGCGGGCCTGATTTCCCCCGTGGACATGAGGCCTTAGATTTGTACAAATGCACACTACCTGCATTTCTGCATTGATTACTAATAAAATGTCTGATTGTTGTCTAAATAACACATGTAGACCAGCACAATTTAACTAAACTAATAATACACAAATAGCTATACCGTTCATGTCTATTATGGAGCACATTGATTAAACATCCACAGTGCAATGTATGGGGACATGGCTACAGGGAAGAATGGAGGCCAGGACATTGGCCTGACCCCCTAGGACAGCAGTTGAGAACCAGGATTGTTCCCTTTGGATCTGGGATGGCTGGGAACTCCGTCAGTCATTCACCTCTGGCTTCTCAGTGGTGCAGCCACAGCTTTCATAAGAAGATGCAGTCAGGAGAGGAAGGGCCTCTGTCAGCCCCGCCACTTCTTTTCGCCACTCCGCATTAGTGGTTTATTGTGTGATGCTGTGTCTGCTAAAATTTTGCACCCTATTTTCTAACCACCTTTTTAAAAATGTGTCATTATCAGTTTTTTAAATCTAATTTGAGCTCGTTCATGTTATGTTTTCTATGGCTACCGTGAATAAATATCTCTTTTTGCAAAAAGGTGGAGAATGACTTTAAAAATAAGTTCCGATGAAAGTTTGTACAGCAGCTCCTCTATGTTTTACTCTGTTGGCTTTAGGCACCACACAAATAGAAGCCGGCTGGATGTGAGTACAGTATCCGTTTTGGCCTTTCCCTCCAGCCGTGGAAGAGTTAGATTACAACGCTCCTTGCACAATGAAACCCGAGCAGCAACTAATTATGACTTATAAATGGCCTATACATAATTTATGGGTGTTGTTCAAACATAGTGGTTCTGTCAAGTAAACAAGACGGTAATGAATTGCACACTCTACCATGCCAGGCATCGTTATGTAACGCCATGAAAAACTATCTTCTTTCTTCAGGTCCCAAAGCGGCATGCAGGTCAACAGACAGGTAATAGAGGGCTTGTGCTGAGGATTAGCTCTAAGACCCAGAGAAAGCCTGACGGAGCTGGGCACTCACTCATAGCATTGTGGACACATGGGGGAATCAGGTGGGGGAGATTTAAACATCCTGGAAGTCCACTAATTGCAGTTACTGAGATGCTGATTGAGTGCAAACACTGTTATTTAGGCTGCTTGAGGGTCACTTAACTCATTTTAATTTTTTAGGTTTTTTTGCAGTATAATGAAAACCTTTTCAAGATATAAATATTTTTATCTCAAGTATTCAGATGTTTCTAAAAATGTATAATATTTTTTTTTCTTGAAACCTGGAATTTTCTCAATAAAGTGTTTTGTTTCACTCAGGTGCAGGGCGGATTCAGACGATCGTATATCGACTGGGTTTTCACGCCGGTCGATATACGGCGTTCCTCTCTGCAGGGGGAGGAAGCTGGAAGAGCTGGGAGCAGTGCACTGAGCTCCCGCCTCCTCTCTGCCCCTCGCCACTATTTGCAATGGGAGGGGGCGGAGATGCGACTGGGAACTTAGCTCCGCCCCTGTTCCACCCCCTCCCATTGCAAATAGTGGAGAGGGAGGGGAGAGGAGGTGGGAGCTCAGTGCACTGCTCCCGGCTCTTCCAGCTTCCTCCCCCTGCAGAGAGGGATGCTGTATATCGGCTGGGCGTAAAAACCCAGCCGATATACGATCGTCTGAATCCGCCCCCAGTTTGTGTTTTTTTTTTATTTTTTAGTAAACCGAATATTGTAAAAAAATAAAGGGATGTACTATGCAGAGAAAATACGCCTGTGTGAATGCACCCTTAGGCCACTCTCACATGCATTAGCAAAATGCCGCATTTAAAACCGTGACGTTTTACCGCGATTTCACGCTACATTTTTGAACACATACTACAGTATCTGACAGCGTTTTTAAACGTACCCCATCATTGTGATGGGTGATGAGGTGTGTTATAAAGTGCTAAAACGCTGGAAATTAACAGTGTTAGAAACGCTGCATTCGAACGCTAGTCTGCAAAGCTCCATTGAAAGCTATGGAGGCATTGTTACCGTGTTTAGCGCAGTGGTAAAAAGTTGGCTGCGGGTGAGCGTCCGCAGTCTTCTGCGGATACTAATGTCAAATGTGCATATTGTGTAATATATTACTTCCCTCTAACACCAAGAACGATTACTCCATTTTAGTCTTAGATGTATCATCCTCGCTTCGCTTTAACCTTAGCCGCTGCACTTGGGTGATTAATCATCTGTTTACAGAATCTTATTTTAGTAAAGGTGCAAATGCCGATGAGTGGGAGTCGAACAGACAAACTTATGGGCGGGAGTAGTTTTTGTATGTATCGGGGTTTTGTACATATTAATGCCTGACCTCCTGATATTCATATGAAATGTGTTTGTCAGGCAGGATGTCTAATGATGGCTGTGTAGGTTGGCTACCATACCCCTCCAGACCATGACTATACCCCTAAAATTAATACATACCCCAGACCAAATCCTAAAAATAATTCTGATTCCAAACACCCTCCTCCAGTTAGTGCATATCTCAGACCAGAAATAATAGAATCTTCAGGTCTTCTTCACTTCTAGGTGCCATCACACAAAATGCCATAATGCTGGCCAGTGTCAGGACCATCTGTAGCGGATGATAGTTCCTCCTGACAGACGTTCTATCATAGATGCACTGCATCTCTGATAGACAGCTAGTGTTTCCAGTTTGCATTCGGACCATGGTACCCCAATTTAGAGCCCCTTGAATATAACATGGTAAGCTGGCAGATACTCTATATCTGTGTTTTTTTAACTTTGGTCCTCAGGTAGCTGCAACACGTCGTGATCTGAGAATATCCTATAGGGAGAACACCTGTTGCAGTTGCAGAGGCACAACAATAATGACTTCTCCTTTACAATACTAAAGAAAACATGACCTGTAGGGGTACTTGTGGCCTGAATTTGAGAAACCCTGCTCTATGCTACACCACACAGGACGTGCCAGGTTCTCTATACTACAGCACATAGCAGAGTTGACAGATTTTCTTTTCTGCGCCACAGAAGGGAGCTCACAGGTTCTCCATACTACACAACACAGGAAAGTTGACAAAGTTTATCTTTATTGTAGCCCTATATTAGCTCATAAGAACATGTAGGAGAGGAGAGCTAAGGGCTGAAAACCAAGCCGCCAGTGCAACCTCACTGATGGATCTGTTATTGAGACTTGGGGCTTATTCAGCCGGTCGTATATCAGCTGGGTATTCATGCTGGCCGATATACAACGTCCCTCGCTGCAGGGGGAGGAGGCTGGAAGAACTGGGAGCAGTGCACTGAGCTCCTGCCCCCACGACTTAGCTCCGCCCCATCCCATCCCTCCAATTGCAAATAGTGCCGAGGGGTGGAGAGAAGGCGGAGAGGGGGCTGGAGCTCAGTGCACTGCTCCCCGTTCTTCCAGCCTCCTCCCCCTGCAGAGAGGGACGGCGTATATCGGCCGGCGTGAATACCCAGCCGATATACGGTTGTCTGAATAAGCCCTAAGACAGCAGTTTCTAAATACATTGCTATGTAGAAGCTGCAGAAGACAAACAGTGCAACATTTTTAATCAAACCTTATTGCAAAAAGGATTGTCAGCCCATGCATTTAAGTGGAAACTAAATGTCTGCTCCTCCAAGGCTGGTCATAACCTTTTAATGCCCTTCCCATTTCTTCCACATATTTGAGATACAGTATCCAAAGACCGAAAACAGGAGTAAAAGTATTGATAAATCTGCCCCAATTAGATTAATGGGATGTGTAAATGCTTTTTTGAATTTTTTTTTCCCCATAAATTCCCATTGAACCACACATACTGCAGTGTAAAAGGAGCCTAAAAGTCACAGAGATCCCTTCACCAGTTAGCCGTCTAGTAGAAGCTGTACAACTGCAGTTTCATCATTGAAGGAAAACTGATATTTGTGCCATGGAAAATCTTTGGAATTAAAAAAAAAATGTTCGAAATCTTAATAAATGACTCTAGTACTTCCCATGCTTTGCTGACAGAACATCCTTATTATGGCCATCATGTTTCCCATTGTAGCTCATTTGTTGCAATATGTTTCCCATGATCTCTTTTGTATAACAAACTGTGCACTTGACTGCTGAAGGCTTCTGGAGATATCAAGGTTAGTTTACAGTAAATATAGCATGAAATCGGTTTATGAGGCCTTCAAGAGAGAATGGCAAGCAAATCAGTATAGATGTATGCACATCCAGCTTTGTAGACCATGGCTGGTGGGGAATTGTCTACAGAACATGACTGACATATCTGCTTTCAAACCGGTATAACAACCAAACTAAGGATTTATCCACACGGGCAAGTCTTGCAGCTTTGTACTTGTCACAGCCCCTATGCTCTACCAGCAGAGATCGCGTAAGGCTGCGATTGGCACTGCGCATGCCTGCGGGATTCTGGCGTCACAGACATGCACAGTAATTAAAAAAAAAATTTTTTTTAATTCCCCACTCTGGCTGAGTATTAAATGCTGTCCATTCACAGGCATTGCAGCATTTCAATATGCAGTACTTCAACTGCTGTGTATGAAACGCAGAAAAATAGAGCACGCTGCGACTAATTTTCCTGCGTTTTATACACAGTGTCCCCTCGCAGTTCCAACGCAGGTATGAATAGAAGAATGAAAGTCCATAGCCTTTTTTTTTTTTTTTTGGTGTCCTCCATTCACCGCATGTTGCGCATGTGAAATGCATGTGCGTAATTTGCGGTGACGATACGCCTGTGTGAATGAGCCCTTACAACAGAACTCATTGTAGAAGCGATATATCATTTCAAATGTTTATTATGCATGAAAATAACCCGTATTAAACTAATTAAACGTAATTGCACATTGAAATCTGTGGGAGCATGTTTGTGTATTTTTTTTGCATGCGTGTATATACGGGTACAGTAAAATACGTACATGTGCATGCAAAAATACAACGCCCATCTCCCAAATAGGCAGAATAAATGCATACGTAAATACACTTATGCCCCATGTGAACTGGGCTAGGAGTTCTGCTGTACTACTACCTGCTCCAGTTAGTCGTACCTGGATCATAGCTTCAAGAGACTGGATGGTTCTAAGCAAGGATTCCAGGAAAGAGCTCAGATTGTTCAATAACAGAAGACGACAAATAATGGAACCATCCAGTGAATTGCATCAGAAGACGTTTCCCATGAATACGGTTAGAGATGAGCGAGCGTACTCGGAAAAGCACCACTCGCTCGAGTAATTTGCTTTATCCGAGTATCGCTGTGCTCGTCCCTGAAGATTCGGGTGCCGGCACGGAGCGGGGAGCTGCAGGGAAGAGCGGGGAGGAACGGAGGGGAGATCTTTCTCTCCCTCTCTCCCGCCCGCTCTCCCCTGCTCCCCGCTGCGACTCACCTGTCAGCCACAGCGGCACCCGAATCTTCAGGGACGAGCACAGCGATACTCGGATAAAGCAAATTACTCGAGCGAGTAGTGCTTTTCCGAGTACGCTCGCTCATCTCTAACGTCGGTTACATAACCACACTACCCATTCTGATTAATGCGTTCTCTCATTGCTTATCTTGTAGTCCTCTACTTATTCTAGCTGTCATAATCTCATATCCACTGAAGAGTAGAAGGCAGCTAGGGTGGTCCAGCTTAAAGCACAAGCTCCTTTTATGTTTAATATTACATCTAACCAAGAGTCGTGTTCCCCCTCCCTCCCCTGTTCATTACGTTCTCTAGAAAGCGCATTTTCTTCCCAGGAATAGAATCTTGCACATCATTAATCTCGGTCTTAGAAGCAGCTCTACTTAAATCCTTGGCTGCTGAGGAAGTTTGCAATACATTGCACATCCAAGTCCTTTGTGGTCACCAAATGGTTAACCCAAACCACTTGAGGTTTGGCTAAGTTGCAAAAGATATATTGTCCTTTTCACATTCATACAGTTACATTGTTCATATAAGTCATGTTAGTTGCATCATTTTAAGTTCATTCTGATGGATGTTTTGCAACAAGGCAGAAGAGTCGGTATTTACAAACCTCTTGGATTCGGCAGCAGATTAGTAAATACCCCCTGCTTGTTGCTTGTAGGTTGTCTTGCTTGCTTAAAACAAGATACAATTTTCCTCGATTTCTTTAGGCCCCCTGTCCACGGCCGGGATTTTGCCGGCGGTAAATCGCCGGCGAGTCACGCAGGCTGAAACTTTCCATAGCGTTGAGGCCGCCTGCAGATGGCCGGGTCGGATCCCGCTGCAGGAACCAGTGTGGCACTCACCTGTCCCACGGCTCCGGCTCTTTGATGCATGCGCAGAACGGAGCCCCGGGCGCCGGGAGAGACCTTTCTGTGCGAGCCTCCGAGACCCGCACAAAAATAGAGAATGCCGCGATTTGTTTTCTGCATGTACTTTCATGCGGACAAATCGCGGCCATCTGCATAGGATTGCGTTTTGCAACGCAATTCTATGCAGGCGTCCAGGGGCAAAAATTCTGCGGGAAATCCCGCCGCTGAATTTCCACCCATGTGCAGGGGGTCCAAAAAGCGCTGACCCCGTGTCCACGAACAGAGAATCACTGCGATTCTCCGCTTGCAGCCGGCAATTCGCAGCACGCTGCGAATCGCGCTGATTCTCCGCGGTCAGTCTATCTGTCAGACAGTCTGATCTGCGGAGAACCGTGTGTCGGCTCCTGCTTCCAGGGGGCCTTAGTTTGAAGGGTTTTTGCAGAAGAGGCACCACATACATGTCAGGTTTATGTACTCAGCTGCACTATATTCATGTCCTCTTGCTTCCGAGACCCCTTTGCAAAAGGTGAGAATTTTACCCTCCTGTAGCTGTAGACCCACTAGTAGTTCATAATTCTATGTCCTCGGGTTGAGTACGCATGTTGTCCGTCTCTCGGAAAAACCATGACAACAACCGGCTGCAGCGTGTGCACTCGACCTAAAAACTACGACCAGAAAAAAAAAAGTTTGCTGGTTTCAGAGCTGCAGTCTCCCATCATCCCTTGGTGAGTGACTGCAGACAGCTTGCTCTGATTTCCTCTAGTCTGGAAAATCTACTGTTTACACATTTAGTTTGCTTTTGCAACTTCAATTTATCCCTCTGCATTACAGGAGCTACAGTAGACTTAATGAAAAGTTCCCCATTTTTTCCCTGTCCTCCCCTTATGTGGTCCTGTGTCTGTCTTTCTAAGCTCTTATGTATATTATGCCTGTACAAAGCATGTATTTTCAGTAGTCCCCTCTTTTATGTGGCTGCTTAAGTGAGGGAATGGATTAATTCTGTAATATCCTATGAAATCCCATGCTGATTGTGTATTGTGATTTCCGCCCTTTTGTAGCAGATTGCTAAGCTCTTGCTCGCTCTCTAGTACATTATTTTGATTTCAGGCAGTGTCACACAATGGGTTTATGTTTTCTAATTACATTGTGGGCCCCATATCTATTATATTTATTAGTCTTGCATGGAAACTCTGTTTGCAAACACATAAAGGGAAAGATGTCGATGATGGAGTCATCAGATTTATAGATCAACCGTGATCAGGGATTTGTATAAATGAATCACATAACTTATATGATAAATTACTATCTATATTGGATGTTTTTTCCAACAAAATTATATCAGTTTGCTCAGCTCTAGAACCTGCTGGTTGTAGATAGGGAATTGCTATGTTTCCCCTGAAAATAAGACCCTGTCTTATATTAAGTTTTGCCCCAAAAGAGGCACTGGGTCTTATTTTCAGAGGATGTCTTATCATACTTACCTAGCAAGTGCAGTCCAGGTCCCTCCCGCTGGTCTCCAGAGTTCTGGCACGCTTGCTTGCAGTCCTCAGCCGCCGACAGCAGATTGCTTCCTGGTACAACCCCACCTCCAGGAAGCGATGGCTCTGATTGGTTCTTCGAGCGCTGCATTCATTGGCACTCGAGAACCAATCACAGTCATTGCATTGGTTCATCAAGTGCTCATTGATTGGCTGCGGATTCATTTGCAAATACCGCCCATGGCATGCTACAGAAAAGCGATTTTTTTTCATGCACATGAGCAGAGGAAAAATCGCAGTATGATCCATTTTTGTGTAGATTCCGCGTGGACGGCTTCCATTGAAGTCAATAGAAGCCTTCCAATCCGCAGCCCTTCCGCAAGTTGCGGAAAGGTCGCCTAGCGATGATGTGGGAAAAGCAGGAGTTTAAAAAAATATATATATCTGTACTGCGCATGTCCGACGGCGAGCCATGTGCACCATCCGCAGTACAGATTGAAGAAATGCCGGGGCCGGATTCCGCTGTGCAGGAGGCTTAAATAGTTTTCTGGTCAATATTTCAGTGACCTACAATAATGCTTTGGAATATTCAGTATACAGAGCATTATGTAAGCGATCAAAGGATCATAGGTGCTAGTGGGACAAAACCAAAAGTAAAATTTTAATTAGATTCAGTCTAAGGGCTCCCACCCACTAGCGTTTTTTTACTGCGAAATTCGCAGCGGTTTTTTTTTTTCTGCAGGGGTCTTTGGGCTATGGGAGTTGTAAAGCTAAAATCGCGATTGCGCAAAATCGCGATTTCGCGGTAAATCGCGATTTTGCGCGATCGCGATTTTAGCTTTACAAGTCCCATAGACCCCCTGTAGAAAAAAAAAACGTGCGAATTTCGCAGTGAAAAAAAACGCTAGTGGGTGGGAGCCTTAATGAAAGAAATGTCTCCCCTATAAGAATGAATTTAAATACAGAATCCATCATTAATAATTATAATAATAGGGTATTATAATAGGCAATGATCACAACTCACCTCCTCCCACTCTTTGCACAGTGCCCTCTGCATGTTGAAGTCAATGAACATTTCCTGACTACAGGTTCTTGTGGTCCATAGTTCTACAGTCAGGCACATCTCTCAATGCTGTTAACTGCAGGCAGAGCAAGATGGCTTAAAATAAATGTACAGATAACAAGAAAAAAATTACCATCAGAACAAAAGGGATAAAACAAATGTTTGTTTCACTTTTTTTGTTCTAATGAGCAGAAAATATAAGTGATGTATTCCCTTTAAAACTGATGTTGGGCGACACTGCTGGGGTGGCAGAGAGGCTTAGATTGCAACCATCAGGCGCTGCTGCCTCTACTACAAGGCTCTAATGTATATGAGACCTTGGTGCCTTACTCCACAGTGCTATCCATACAGCTTCTCCCACCGTCCGTTTTAAACTCTGAGCAGATCTGCTATGTATTAAAGAACAGAACAATGTTATGGTTGCCTATTGATTTGTGTAAATGGGCAATAACAGCTGCTGGATGTACGGTAACTTGCTGAAATATGTAACTGTTCCCATGACTGCTCTGTTCCATCTCTGACTAATGCATGTTACGGATCAATAGAATTATTAATTTTTTCCTTGCTGTCTGGATTACGTATAAACATAATAGCATTTGCACACTAATCTGTAAAGAATTGCTTCTGATATGATTAGATTCTTCATATCTGTAAATGAAGATGTATAGAATTATTGATAAATCACTGACTAATAACATGCTCGCCGCTACTATCTCTGCCTCTATGCTGTGTGAATAAACACTCCTTGTCAAAAATATCAAGCACCTAGAAGGAGTTGTCGGAATCAAATGAATGTGTAATTGTAACACTGATATAAGTAAGTTACAATATCAGAGTAAGGAGAATTTATTGAGAAAAACTTACCCCTTGAAGGGAGGCTCGAGAACCCTGTTGGGCCGCCACTAGCTTGAATGCAACATGTGATACGGTGGGCGTGGAGGTATATTTGCTCTGTATGGTATCCTGTGGCATATCTGTTCACATTTGCTGTACCTAAGCCTCTAGATCGTGCAAGCCTCTAAAGCTGTTGAAGTTGGCGTCCCAGATGGTCCTATACATGTTCTATTGGCGATTAATTTGGCAAGCCACAGAAGTGTGACCATATT
The DNA here is from genome assembly GCF_035609145.1 of Eleutherodactylus coqui. NCBI lineage: Eukaryota > Metazoa > Chordata > Amphibia > Anura > Eleutherodactylidae > Eleutherodactylus > Eleutherodactylus coqui. The sequence continues at coordinate 59,902,240 of NC_089844.1, read as the reverse complement.
GTTGAGACATTCCTGTGGCACCCTTGCTGTGTTCTGCCGAGCATTATCTTGCTGGAAGATGCCTCTTGGAAGCTGCCTGAATATATCTCTGTCATTGTCCCTCGTTCCACTACTAGGGGTGACCAACTGTCATTTGTGATGGCTTCCCCAGACTATCACACAAGCAGTGGGGGCAGTGGGCCACTCAACAGCAAAGGTAGGATTAAAGCGGTCACCCCAAGTCTCCATTCATGAATACATGTGTCATCTTTACCCAAACTCAACCTGAGTACATCTCTGAAGACAACCAGGCCCCACTCTATAGCAGTCCAGTTTTGTTGTTCACGAAACCACTGCAAATGAAGGTGATGGTGGATGTCAAAGGCAGTACACGTAGTGGGCACTGTGTGGCCAAATGTCCTTCGGCTAAGTGCCTGAAAATGGTTCTCACAGACACATGGGCCTGTAACAATGGAGCCACCTGTCTCTGGAAGGCGGACAATGAAACAGTTGAAGCTGATGGTGCTTGTTGGACAATCAGACAATCCTCTTTACTGATGGTCTGTAGAGGACATCCTGAGCCTAATTGCCTTGTGTGCCCTCATGCATCCACTGGTACTGACAGCTCCTAACAGTCTGGTCAGTATGGTAATTCGTCGATACGATCATCCAGTTTCATAGATTCGAATAATGCGCCCCTCTTAAACTGTTAACTGAGCAAAAACTCTTGATTGCATCGTGGAGGCGTCCAGTGGTCAACAAGCTCGACAGAACCAGAAAAAGAGGTCCACTACACATGAGGTCCACAAGTAGCCTCCAAGAGCCTTTTTATAGGCCAACAGTGGAACCACTTTTAGGGTCTTAGGTGACAAAACCATTCATCTAATCACACCACAACTCAAACTATTTGTATATCTGCCTGAGATGTAACTGTATGCCGAGTTTTGATGCAAAATGATAACTGCTTCTAGGCGCTGGAATTTTTTTTTTTTTTTGCATGGAGCATAAACCAAACCAGTTTACAAATAGTAAGAATTCAGTAGTCCCAAGGCTTGACTGAATGTGGCCAAATTTTTTTTATTCATGGAATGATTATTTAATGGTAAACGCTGATAAACCACAATGATACTAAATTATGTGTATGGATAAAAAAAGCTGGAAGTAAAGAAACAAGCTAAGTATAAGGAATTTCTACGTATTTTTGAAGAACCTGTTTTTTCGCCTTTCTTTTACTTCTTTGAGTCAACAGTTAATATGTCATCAATTGGTGTTGTATATAGTAAAGCAATATTGTCAATGGAGGAGATAATTCTGGTCGTTCCCTGCTAAACTTGCAGTAGATTATTTTTAGGGACAGTGAACCTCCAAAAGGTACTTAAAGTGCCATTTCCAAGCTGTAAAATGATGACCCTGAGGATTACATATCCTCCTACACAGATCAGGTGCGGGTTCTTTTTAGTTCAATATAAAAGCTTGGTATTACATTGTCACACCCTCTACATGCATCAAAACACAAGTTCAAATGAGAGACCTTTCCACAGCTGAACTGCACAGCTGGCATGAGTCCTCTGAGGATTAGAATATATTAATACCAGTCTGACCACATTTGGTGATTTCCCAAGTGTATTGTCTGCAGGCTCAAAATATGTATATGTAGTATGAACTATGGGGGAAAGAATGCATAAAATAGCTGTTATCATACAGTTTTTGGTTTTAGCTGGCAAGCTTACCACATTTGTCATGGTCACTTAGTTACATGACATTAAATTTATGTTCTAGGTATGATGAATTCACTTTAACAAGCCCTTGTATATGGCCGATAACCTATTTGTAAGGGCACTAGCATCACAGCACCTGTGACTTCCGGGGTTTAGGTTTTCATAGTCAGCTTTTGAAGCTAGTATTTTGTGTACTTAGTAGTTAGATTAGAAGTTTAGTTACCATTTCGGATTGGGTAACTGCTTCTCTCCCATAGTGGGGTTGCCCTTTTTGGGGCAGTTGCTCCTTTTTTCAGAGGTAAGCCTGGTTAAGCCCGTTCTGACATGTTAGTTTATTAATTCATGATACTACACTCTAACCCATGTAGTTTGCCATTATTTTTAAATCAATTTTTGTTTGCCATGTTATTTGAACCTTGTTCATCTATTGGAATATTCCCTGCAACTTGCCTCCTGACTAGACTTTGAGTTCAGCTCCGGACTAGTTGACCTTTTGTTTGTGCTGTTTAACTGAGCCAGATGTGTTTACTATCAAAACTACGTTTTGTCTAAGCTACCAGCTACATTTGTTCACTAGTTTGTTCACTAGTTTGAAGCAGTGCTTTATTGGGAGTTGTAGGTCTTTCAGTGCACCTACAAGCTTATTTAAATGCAATAACTAGAAGGCCCCCTGTCCACGGGCGTTGCGGTATCCCGCGGTCGATCTTCGCCGCCCAGGAGCAGGAGCCGCCGCCGAATCTCTGCCGGTCAGCCCTATCTGATAGATAGGCTGACCGCGGAGAATCGGGGCAATTTGCAGCATGCTGCGAATTGCCCGCCACGAGCGGAGAATCGCAATGATTCTCCGCTCATGGACAGTGTGCGGCGCTTTGCATAGCAGTGCTATGGAAAGCTTCAGAGGGCGTGAAATTACGCCTGTGGACAGGCACCCGAAGGCTACCTACATTTACCAAGGGCATTACTAGAGTCTTAAAACTTCAGGAACATGAGCCCACAAGGCATATGTATTCCCCCCCCCCCCATGGAAGAAAAATAAAAAAAGAACTACTATATACCTAATATAGTTATTTTATATTTTTGCACCTATACCAGGACCATTACCACCATACAGTAACTAAATATTACCTACCATACATACTGTTCCTGAATAAAATCAACGATACAAAGACCAATATTACTACCATACAGGGACCATATAGTGGAAGATGCAAGCTCTACGCAGGCATTCTGCAGATCATATATGGGATTACAATACTGTAATATCCTGCAACACATGACATCATCTCTGAATGGAGTTGTTTGCTTTTACTGCTTACTTTGGCCCAGGCGTGACATATATAATGTATACGTACAATGTATACATCTAGCCAGCCCATCATGACTTATTTATAATGTATACATACAGGCACATACTGTATTTTCATATTCACATATGTAAAAGCAAGATAAAAATATCTATCTATGCACACAGATCTAGATGGACAGATAGATAATAGGTATTAGGGAGATTAGATACATCTCACGCATGTATGTAGGTGCCTACTTGGTTCAGGGTGACGTCTCCACCTCTGCCATGATTTCAAAGTTCTGTGAGATAAAACGGAGTGATCTGGGCAGAGTACCCTAGAAACGGAATCCACAACAGGGGCGGTAGATACTACTGTCCTCACTGCTAGGATTCCTCCCCTGGCTACCCATGGTCTCTATTGCCCTTCCATATTGGACCAGATGTAGTTGACATATAATCATATGTTTACATAGTTGTCTGATGAAGGGGTTTGCGAACCTCGAAACTTGGTACCTACTGGTTAAAAATAAAGCATAATATTTTAGGCTACTCCCATACACAGCATCGGCAAAATGCTGTGATTTTGATCTGCATCTGATAGCGGTTTTTAATGCACCGTATCATTGTGTATGGTGATGAGGTGCGTTAGAAAACACTGTGTTTGAGTGCATTTCTGGAAGGCCCCATTGAAATCAATGGGAGTGTTATACCAAGAGTACGCGGTAATCACAGCAAAAAGTGCATATGTGAGAGTGGCCTAAATCTACATCATCGGCTTTGCTCTTCTTCTGAGTCAGCATTTACCAACAGGTCACACTAGAGTCCTAGGTCTTTTACCCACCTACAGTAACTTTGCATATATGTGGATGGGGAGGGGCAATCCAAGGTAAGAAGTAGCAGATTTCTCTGCTGCTTACCGATATCAGGGAGATGGAAGAGTATGCAGGTCTTTGGGATGGCAAGCAGGTACAACATATCACTCCCTTTTAAGGGTAAGACTCACAAAGGGGAGATGTTATCTTTCTCTTTTGACTTCACAAAGTAGTGCAGACAGAGTAGAGGGGGAATAGAAATAGAGTACCAGACATAACAGAGCCCCCTTGCCCTGTCAAGTATTTTGTGCCCTTTGCACTTGCTGGCAGCTGCTAAGAATACTGTGATTTGACACTGTGCCAGTAACATGGTAACATAGTATGTTAGGCTGAAGGGAGATGTCAATCTAGTTCAGCCCCCCCCCCCCCCTCCTGCCTCCTTGTTGATCCAGAGGAAGGCAAAAAAGAGGCAGAAGCCAATTGGCCCATTTGGGGGAAAATTCCTCCCTGACTCCATAATGGCAATCAGAATAACCCCTAGATCAACGTTTAAAATTTCCTACCTGACTCCCAAGACCCGGATAAACAACCCCACTGGTTATTTAATGTCTATGTCCTATAATATTATAGCGCTCTAGAAAAAGTAGGAAGTCAATATCACCGAGCTACTTGCCGCTGGAGAAGAGAAGTCTGGGAAAAGATGGGAGGGAGTAGGAGTCAACCACTAAGCAAGACTGATTTAGTTTACTCATGTCTTCAAAAAAGTGCTAGCCAGTGGTGTGAGGCTTTAGGGGGATCTCGCATGAACAGATTCTAATTGCGGAATCCGCGACGCCGTCCGCATAAACTTTCCATGGCAAAACGCAGGAATTGGATACGAATTGCATATCCAGCATGCTCTATTCTGCTACAGACACCGCCTCTATTAACTTAAATGGAGGCGTCCGACCCGCAGCCCATACGCAATTAACATAAAACCAGAAAAACTAGACTGTGCATGACCGCCTGCGAGCCGCTGCAGTCATTTGCAATAAAGTTCAATCAGGTATGCAAGGTGGGTCAGGGATCACAGCCGGAATCCACTTTGGACCACCCGCATGCGGAATCTGACCCGTTTCGTGTGAGCCCGGCCTTGCACTTATCTGTGGCATAAGCCTTAGATCTAAGTGCCTAATGATGCCCTTGCCATTCATACTGGCTGGATTGGTGCCAGATAAGATCTGGTAGAATTGGTGCATCCAAGTTTGGTATCACTAGGCGCTTGTAATGGGCAGCAACTTTAATACATGTGTCTGGGTTTACTGCCTTAAATATCTACATTTCTAGTCCACTAATCGTAGGTGAAGTCCTTCCTTTCATATTCTGAAGCCGCCGATCCGTTTTTTTTGAGTTTGGAATGTGCACATAATCTTCATTATCCGAATGCTTGATCATTCTGTACTTGGGTGTATCGTGGCGTCTGTATTAATCTGCGCATTGCATGACTGTCTGCCTATTATTTTATTGTAAATGCACAGCTGAAATTTCTAATTGTGCTAAAATTAAGTTAGCTTTCCTAGTAAAGGCTTAGATCAAAGTTAGACAAACTACTGTAGACTCCAGGAGCCGGTATATTTATTTTTTATTACTTTTTTTTAAAATTAGTCAGCTAATAAGAACTTTGATAAAAATGAGTAACTCAAAATGTTACAGCTATTTCTAGGCACTTTGGCCATCTGGTTACTGGATTTTGCACAGCTAGAGCTAAGATATAGAAGTCATATAATGACAATTTCTCAAAAATAAGCTCCTTGCTCCACTCGGAACAATGGATTTTGACCCTAATCTCCTATTCCCACGATGTCATGCACAGGCTTTGGACACCACTATACTGAACACCCCTTTTCTTTCTACCTTACTATATTATGTAACGGCCACTACTGCGCATGGCTCGGCAGGCACTGGAGCTGCAGTTCGACACTACTGTTCCTTTCACCCTACATGCTGGGCTTTGTCCACTGCCTGTTTCCTAGACTCAATCCCAAGGGCTCACATGCGGGCCTGCCACCCCCCCCCCCTTCTTAAAGGGCCAGTATTTGCTCCCCAATTTTGTCCCTAACCAATCCTGCTCCACCTTTTGGCTATTTTTGACATCCTTCCGCTTATCCCTAATTAGTCTGTCTATATTGAGCCATTATGACAAAGCCCCAGTTTGTGCATGCCAGATTTTGACTCCTGCTCTGACTCCCAACTATTCTTACCTCTGTGCTTCCTGAACTCGGCTGTGGTTTTTGGACTATGCTACTGCTTGCTGTCTGCCTTGATCATCTGCCTGGACTTTGTTTCTGCATCTATGCCACCAGTCCTGACCTTTGCCTGTTGAGCCACTATGCTCCAAGTCACACCATCAAGACCCTATCCTGCCTAGAGCTGAAAACCGGGATTCCCCAGGTGCTGCCCCTGCAGATAACCCAAACCTGTGTGTGGCAAGGTGGGTTCACATTCGGCTTTCTGACATCTCCTTTTGGGGACAACTTTTGAAATAAGTACAAAGAAAGCAAATACTTAAGCTAGGTTCACAACCGCATTGTACAGTAGTTTCCATTTATAGTGGTCACGATCCATTGACTTATAATAAACCCATTGGATTCCACCAAGGCGTTTTGTCATGTTAACAGAAGTAATGTTGCTGCACGCCGAGTTCTTTTTTCAGTCTAAAACAATGGGATTTGCAATGGAGACGCCTTTCGAAGCCTCCAACACCGATGTGAACATACTGTAGCTTTACACGTTCGTATTGCAGCTTAGCACATAAAATCAAACATTTGATTTCCTATTGCAACACTTGATTTATATGAAACACCCAGCAACCCAGTACACCACCTTAAAGATCATTCAGAGAATGTGTACTAAACTGTTGGATGATTCAGATATGAGATTTGTCATATGGAGTCGTGTTCGTTCTGAAGGGGAGACAACAGGCTTTGGAGCAGAGAGACTACAGACGTTGAACTTTGACAGCCGTTCTCTGATTTTGTTAGTATTTATATAACATTTTCTCAATCCAGCGAACAGAAGGTGCTGAACGCTTGAAATATATCCCATCCAGAAGTCCAGAGCTATTAAATAATGTAGAAGACAATGTAGCCTAAAGATGAAATATTCATATCTCAAGCGACGAGATAAAGCTTTCAGCATTAATCTGATTTTCTTTTGCAATATTATCAAAGAAAAAAGTTCCTTCGGTAAAATATTCAGTGTCCTAAGTACTAAATCAATATTGAAATAAACTACAAATTTTGAAAAAAATTTCCCAGATAGTATAGGATGTTGATGTATAGTATACTGTCCATCCTACCAAAAGTCATTGGGCACCTGAGCATGAATCAAAAGTACTATTTATTTACATATGTTAATGCTTAGTGGGGCCTCCTTTGGCTCTAATGACCTCAGTTACCCTCTGTGGCATACTTTCTACTAACGTCTGATACACTTCAGCTGGTATTTCCCTCCATTCATCCTGCAAATGCCTGGCAAGTTCTTTCAAACAAGATGGACGCTGTTCATATTGCCTGACCTGACATTCCAGTTCATCCCAAAGACATTCAGTAGGGTTCAGGTCAGGACTCTGTGCAGCCAGTCCAATCGTGGAACGTCCATATCCTCAAACCAACTTAAGAGTGTTGGATTTGTGACAAGGCGTGTTGTCTTGCTGGAGGTATTCCTGACCATTTCCAGAGTACTGCTACATTTCCAGCAGCGCATTATTGTCTAGAATGTCAAAGTACACCTCCGCGTTCATGGTTCTTGTCACTACGATCAATTGACCGCGCCACATAAAACAAGACAATAATGGAATCTCCGTCATACTTAGCTGTTGGTTCAACACACTCGGGCAAATGGCTTTCCCCAGGCGTCTTCCACGCCCAAGTACATCCATCTGATTTGAAGATGGCATTGTATGACTCTTTGCTCTGTAGAACGTTCTTGCATTGCTCAGCCATCCAGTTAAAACGCACCTTGCAACATTGTTGAAGAGCTGGTGCATCTTCTTTGAGAGAACTCTCCAGATGTTTGCAGGATGAATGGAGGAAAATACTAGCTGAAGTGTATCAGATATTAGTAGAAAGTATGCCACAGGGAGTATCTAATCGCATTAGGGCCAAAGGAGACCCCACTAAATATTTAACATATGTAACTAAATCCTACTTTTGATTCTTGCTTAGGTGTCCAATGACTTTTAGTAGGATAGTGTATGTGGAAATCTGCTATCCTATGAATTAAAAAAAAAAAAAAAAAAAGTTTTGGAATTTTCTAATACTTCTCTAGTCTCTTGTATCAATTCAGTTTTACATTATGACATTGGATTTATGTAAATAAATTATCATTGCAGTCCAACAGAGAATGTATAGTTATAATGCTTATCTATACACGGAAGCCATCACAATGGATTCATTAAAAGTCCCTGTATGACTGCAGAATTTAAAGTAGGTCATATTTTTTTTGGTTGTGGTCTATTCATCCTTATGGAAAGTAAGTTCGTATTATCTGGCTACTAAAAATATTAAACTGTCTCCTGGAGCACCTCTGATCTAAAGAACCTACCTTAGCAGACCTTGCATATAATGTATTCGGGAACCAAGACTCATTTGGTTGACAGCTATTTCTGCCAAGGATGCATGTTTATTTCACTGGGGATAGGCAATAAGCTGCTGTCAGACGGCACTAGCAGTAGCCTATTCCCTACGAGAACATAGAATTGGGCGTTTTGGAACTCAACAAGACTAATCCTTCTTTCCCTCGACATTTGCCGTTGGGTGACGTTAGAAAGGCCCCTATACACCTGCCCACTTTTCTGTCATGTGATGACCAGCCTCACTGTCCCGATGTCTACAGAATGGACATGAAGATCCACAAGTGGCCACCAGTGAATCTTTGAATAACAAAGTAATAGTCAATGAAGTGAAACTTTTTTAGCGGTCACCAGCTTGTCCCGCACCCCCACCCCCCATGTCAGTTTCCCAAACATTGGAATAGTTATATAAACTCCGTGGTGTGAGGATTCTGCAATAACTTTTCTGAGATTTTGTTAATTTCTCTGTAAAGGATGAACATGATACTTGTGTTTTGCATAGAAATGAGTCCGCCTACTGGTTTAACCCCTTCACAAACGCCAACCGTAAATGTTACAGCAGGCAGACGAGAAGGGTGCATTGAGCCAGATAACTGCCGCGGTCAAAGTTGACTGCATTTCTAAACAGTCAGTGAGAGAGGGAAGACCCCTTCCTGCTCCCTCCACAATGCAATTGGGGGTGCCGATGAGCTAGCATAGCAACCCGGAGCCAACTGTAGGCTCCCAGAGCTGCCATTCATACCTGCCCATGACAGGGCTTGATAGGCAACTTCAAAAATCACTGCATACTGCAATACTGAAGTATTTCAGTATGTAGTACAAGTGATCAAATTATTGCAAGTTCAAGACCTCTGTGGGGACTAAATAAAAGTGTAAAAAAAAGATTTTACGTTTCTTTCTAAATAAAAATAAATGAGTTTATAAAAATCTGAGCAATTAAAAAGAAACTAGATATTTGGTATTGCCGTGTACATAAATGTCAGAATTGTGATTTTTGTTTGCTATCCCTGCACCCAAACAAATGGAATAAAAAGTGATCAAAAAGATATGTTTCCCCAAAATAGTACTAAAGAAACTACAGCTCACCCCACAAAAAACGAGCCTTGTTTAGCTAAAAAAAAAATGTATATACTTAAAAAATATAGAAAAACATTTAAAAACGCTACACATTTTGTATCACTGTAAGCTTACTGGCCCATAGAACAAAGTTCATCTGTCATTTTTACTGCACTGTGAATGCTTCAAAAACAACACTTGAGCTTGAGCAATTGCATTTTTTTTAAATTTCCCCCCACTATGGGGCCATTAACAATCTAACTCGTCCTGCAAAAAAAAAGTTTCTAAAATACATATATCTATAATATTATATATTTTTTTCTTTTCTTTTCTTTATTTATAGATTGGGGGGGGGGGGGGGGAGACGAAAAAACTAAAATTAAAAAACAAAACCTCTGGTCCGAAAGGGGTTAAGTACTTTCAGCACTTGCACTCATCGTATTTATACATTATTTATATAAAAATCCTTAAAAACTGTCGTTTTTGAAGAACCGGGGCTATAAAACCTGCATAAAAGAGATACTGTCTTTGTTTCCCATAACAACCAATCATAGTCCAGCTTTCGTCTTTCAAGAGGAGAGCATGAAATAAAAGCTGTGCTGTGATTGGTGGCTATGAGCAACAAAGACAGTTTCTCTTTAACACAGCTTTCTAAATCACCGCTACACACAGTCAAAGAACCCCAATGTTTGCCTTGCATTGTGATACTGTGTAAACTTGTGAAACATGTATAATGGTCTCATAAATGGCCCCTCGGAAAGAAATTATCAATCAAAAAGCAATGGCCATAGTCACTCTGGGAAATGCTGGGCAAGGTTTGCTTGAAATTGCTCGCTTGGAGGTCTTTTTTTGGTGTACGTGATGGATCACAACCGGGGCAACTTTGAGTGACTACAAAACAAAAGGACAAGTTTATCAAAGTGTGTTCCAAATAGGACCGATTCATAACCGCTTATCAGACCCGGGCTGCTCTCATGGAAACGAGGAAGAAAAGTGTGTCGGTCGCCATGTTGTAGCAAGTGACTCAAAGGGATGTGCTGCCGCCAGAAAACCATTGCTTAGGCCCATTAATAATTAAAAAAAAAATCATTGTGCCTTACAGAGCTCAGAAGCTGGACCACTAGGCAGTGGAAGAAGGCTCTTTCCAAAGACAAGTTTGAGTCCAAGAGGCGAGAGTCTGTTTGTCGTGTGACTGATGAATGTATGCTTTCTGCTTGCTTTCAATCAGCAGTCAAGCATAGAGAAAGTTCCATTATGTTCTGGGCATGTCTTGGAGGTGGTGCAGTTGGTGAATTACTGAAAATCGAACAAAACATGGACTCCCAAGTGTTACCACAGCATAGTGATGTACCATGCTACCCTTTCTAGCGCCCATCTTATTGGTTGTGGTGTGATTGCAAATGGTATATTATTAGAGATGAGCGAGTATACTCGCTAAGGCACATTACTCGAGCGAGTAGTGCCTTAGCCGAGTATCTCCCCGCTCGTCTCTAAAGATTCGGGGAGCGGTGGGGGAGAGCGGGGAGGAACGGAGGGGAGATCTCTATCTTCCTTTCCCCCCCCCGGCCCCGAATCTTAAGAGACGAGCGGGGAGATACTTGGCTAAGGCACTACTCGCTCGAGTAATGTGCCTTAGCGAGTATACTCGCTCATCTCTATATATTAACTCAAAAGAGTGACAACAGGTCCTGAAAAACACGGTTAGGCCAGCGGCACGTGAACGGACGTCTGCTTCTGCACCGAGGATCCGCAGCAAATACCGTTCAGAACATGCTATGCAAAATCGTTTTCCTACACACTCGCGAAAACTAATTGCGATTTGCACAAACGGAGGAAAAATCGCAGCACGTTCTATTTTGGTGAGGTGTTCACACGGACGGCGGACCTGCGGCTCATACGCAATTGACATTGCAGATAGTTCGAGCATACCTGCGTAATCTCCTAGCGGCAGTGCCGGAGAAGCAGATTTCAAGCATCTGTAATGCGCATGTCCGACGGCGAGCACCTATGGCCATCTGCAATACAGATGAAGATGAAAGAAGGCAGGTACACAGGGTGGCCTGCCACAATCAGAGCTGGATTTCCTCTGCGGGCTCCTGCATGCAGAATCCGACTCATTCATGTGCCGCCGGCTTTGGCCACTCAAGTGTCCTGATTGCAATTCAATTGATCTATTTGGAATCATCTGATTAAGTGCGTTTTTGGGATGTGGAAGTTACGAGCCAAAATCCCCTTTGGGAGTTGCTACAAGAAAAGTAAGTTGCAGTCGGAGCTGAGACTTTAGTCAAGTTGACTGATGGAATTCCCCACCTTTGTACTGCTGATGGAATAGGCATACTTTTCCATCATATTCTATAATAAATGGCACTAGGCATCCCTTGCTCATTTTCCTATGAGACCTGCTGAGGTGACATTTGTGCCACTCACTTGTAGTGCTGTCCATTTTTAATAAAGTATAACCCATTGATAGCGCCGGCCGGCCATATCAGTCGGGGGCTGCTGCCACTGCTGGAGTATGGAGGTCATGATCATCGATTCATCTCCTCTCCATCCTCTCACTCCCTGACTTCTAACTAGAAGCTAATTACATCCACACGTTTCAAGCGGTTGGTAATTAAAAACACTCTTCATGCAGAAGGGGTTTTGCTTGCATAATCTGAGGATCGACTATCTAGATCTGCATTTAAATCTGACCTTTCAGACTTTCTAAGGTTCATTTAGGATGTGTAAATATTCTCCCTCATAAATTTGCAAGTGGTTTCGCGCTGCTAAATCTGAGATGATAGAAACCAGCGCATGAATATATATATATACAAGACTGTCAGATACAGGGAAGCACTGACGCTTCCAACAGCTCTATCTTTTGGCAACAAAGTCAGTGGACATTAGTTACTGAAAGGTAAGGCTGCCAAAATAGGAAACGGTTATTTAACGCTAATTATGCGCCTCATTAGCCAACCCAATAATTATCTATACGCTCTTCCAAATTTATGCTGGTAACTCAAAATCCTAATGTCCTTATTAATGTCCATACTTATCTTATCTGTCCTGCAACCAGTGATATAACTTCCCTACAGATTGGTCACTCCATAAAGATAGCTGATCAGCACTCCCAAATGTATGAAACGCATGGCTGCTCCCTCCTCTGTGGGGATCCTCCCGATTACCCAACCGGATATAGAGCGTTAGGTCAGAATTTGAAATGCGTTAGACTTGTCTTTTGGAAATTATGCACGAGTTACTGTGTATGGGTTAGATTTAGAGATGAGCGAACGTACTCGTTTAGGGCGATTTTTGCAATCGAGCATCGCTTTTTTCGAGTAACTGACTACTCGGGTGAAAAGATTTGGGGGGCGCCGGGGGTGAGTGGGGGCTATCAGTGGGGAACAGGGGGGAGCTCTCTCTCTCTCCCCCCCCCCCCCCCCTCCACCCCACTCCCCTCTGCAACCCCGGCGCCCCCCGAATCTTTTCGCCCGAGTAGTCAGTTACTCGAAAAAAGCGGTGCTCGATTGCGAAATCGCCCTAAACGAGTCCGTTCGCTCATCTCAAGTTAGATTCTTTCTGTATTTCTGTGCAATATTACAGGAAAAATTAGCTAATGAAGGGTTAAAGCTGCAAGTGGAAAACATTTGTCTTCAGTTTACCTGTCACGATTGCACAATCCGCTTGGCTAATTACAATATATCAGCTGTAAACAAGCTTTAGTGTCATACCAAAAAAATGCTACCTGATATGGAGATTCATCATAATGCAATTAACCTGAGTGATCCTTCAGTATTGTCAGGTAGATCAACATAAATGCGCTATTTCTGCAGCTTTCCAATGGTAGAATAATTATTCTGGCCAGTAAGAAACTCCTAAAGACATGGATTGTAGCTGTAAACGGTAAGTAATATTGTAGCTGTAAGGAAGTGGATGTATGTGGTCACCTGTGCAGGTGTGTGGTCACAGGTATAGGTGTTTGATCTCAATTGTCGCAATTGTTAACATGACTAACGCATCATGATAACCTGTTTACGGCATTGGAGTATTGAACTTAAAGGGGTTGTCCCGTTACCGGTCAGCATTCCCGTAATAGCTGCAACTGCGTTAAAATAACAAAACGCGCTGTACTTACCCCTCCTTTGGCATCGCGATCTGGCGATGCAGTTGCGCTATGGTGTTTGTTTGCAGCAGTCACCCGACATCCGGTGACCTCAACTTCCACAATAATCAGAGACCAGTTCTCCTGGCATAAGCATTCACATCCTGGCGCCATGATGCCAGGAGTTGAGAAAGTGACACTGCAGCCTCTGATTGGCTTCATTGGGCACCGGAAATTTGGGGATATGATTCGCCATAACAAAAATCGGCACCACAGCGGGGCTCCAGTGCAGAGGAGGGGCAACAACAGTGCTTTCTGTTGTTTGTACGCCACCTGGGGATTGTTTGTTAATTGGGCTACCTCTCTAGTTTATCATAATGCATTAACCCTTTCCAATCCACTGTCTGACGGCTTGAAAAAGACTTAAGATTAAGTCGAAACGTCACCATTTTATGGAGCAATAAAACCTTTTTCTACAATTTCTACACCGTTGATGCTGCCGCCTCCTTGGACACCATTGCATTTATTTGGAGTTGGGTTCATGACCCCACAGGTGGCTTGGCATACACAGATTGGAACCTCTGCACTTAAGTGCATGTGTTAGGTGTGCTGCGGGACTTTCCTATTTCTACTGTCTGACGTCTAAAGACATTCTTATTGAAGGCTGTACAGCTCTGGTGTTGGAAGATGTCCGGCAGGGTATTCTTACTGTATATTACTGGCCACTCTGTTGTTGGGGGGGCCTCTCTAGCATGTCTCATACTGCAGTACTTGCTCCAGCCAGCAGATGGTGCCATTGTATAATGGCAGAAAGAGAAAGCTCCCTAGGAAACCCTGAATCCAATATTGGATTGCAAGGGGTTAAGTGTCAAGTTAAAGTTTGCTACATCCCTCACCACCAAGTGTAGCCATTCTGTTAAAGGACTACATTCTTTGGTCCTTAGTATGATTTAAACCGTGTTGAGATGGCCAAGTATTCAAGGGCATCTATGGTAACGAATTCAAAGCTGAGCACACGGGTAGGGCTTTTTTCTGGGTATATCTGTGGCAGGGACTCAGAGGGACACACTTTTGGCTGAAACCTGTATGGGGCACAATCATAGACCCTTTTGGGAGCGCTCCCGTTCCGGAGGGGCTTGTGGGGCCATACTGATATTCATAAAAATGCTAATGTATAAAATTTGTACATCATAAGTTTTTTTGGCCATTGTTTGACCACAGGGGGCAGTAATTGGACCTAATGGTCAGACGTGTAAGTTATACGAGCCAAGGTGTAGGTTTATGGTCCCCGGCATCAGCATATGGCCACATGCTGTTGGTGTACAGGTGCATGGTCATAATTGTAGAGAGGTGCTCGGTAGGTTGCGGCGGTGGTCTCATATTTGTGTTTTCTTAGGTGACATCTGTGTGAGAATACCAATAACCGTTTTCTAAATCTAACTGTCTGCAATTTATTTTTGCTGTATGAACAACTCAGTCACATTTGTATTTTTGTAATTACTTGCCACTACTGTATAGTGCTACATATCAGACCATGCTACCTGCTGATTTAATGTCTGCCACATGAAGGAGCATACTTAGTTGTCATGGCAACCATTCCGCAGAGCATCAAGTTAAAAAAAAAAAAGTCTCCCATGGAGAATTCTTATCAAGGGACCTAAGAAAGTCAAAGTGAGGAGCAAACAAATACAATTAACTGACTAGAAGGATTGTAGACAGATATGAGATATGGGCCATTTGCATGGGATGATTATCGCTCGAAATACATTCACAGGTTGTTAAGCTGATTTTATTTAGTCAGCTTAAAACCATCGCTGGATTGTGTTTTGTCGTTTCGTGTAAACTCTACCCACTCAGCCCTTCACATAGAAGGTGAAGCAGTAAGCGAGAAGCCAATGAGATCTAGTGGTGAAGTCTTTCAGTGTAAATGCTCTACAGTCGTTTACCCAACTGTCAGGCCCATGTTAAAAGGGCTGATAGATAGATGAAATGGCACTGAGCCCTTGTCGCCACATCTGTTCTGGAAGTAAATAGAGACTGTGAAGGGGAGAAGCTGTCTGCAACATAGAACAGCTTCTCCTGACACACCATGCCTGGGGACAGTGGCAGGAGCAGGATGGGGATTAATAAAACATCTGCGGTGGTTGGACAGATTGGGGTTAAAAGAAAAATGAATAAAATGGAGACAACTATTAATAAACTGGTACTATATATAGGAACAGCTGTGTCTGCAGCTGTACTATAGAAAGGTGCAGACACAGCTGGAGCGCCATCTACTGCTTTGCAGTGAGTTGAAGATGGATTTCTCAGCCCCTTCAGCTAGCTGCATAGCTGAAGTGGGGTTTTGTAAGAAAAATTGTACAGAATGCTTCCAATCACCTATTCTGTACATTAAAAAAAAATTGTAGTTCCTCTTTAAAAATACTTTTTGTAACCACTTTTAAAAACTGTAGACAGATGTATAACAGCTGTATAAAACACACAATAAGTTTGCATACGATGTATTGGTTTGTGGTTAAATTTTAGTACATTAGATTTAGAAAATCTCCCCCAAACTGATATCTGATCCTCCATATTTCATGGATTCTGTTAAATGCCTCCTGAGGGTGCCGGCTGACAGTTGGCGGTCCGTGTCAGTTATACACTGAACCAGTAGCTGTAGGAATCTGTTTTGAACATTAGACTTGAACATTACACTTCAAGCTGTGGTAGCTCGGCTCCCTGTTACAGGAACAGTAGACCTTTAAATTAAAGAAATGACTCAGTGTATCTAAAAAGCAATATATGCTTATTAGGGCTCATGTCCACGGGCAGGGTGGGATTCCTCTGCGGGCTTCCGCACCCTGCCCGTGGCTGAGGACACTATTTTACTTGTGCGGGTCTTCTGCATCATGACTGGCTCTTCTATCTTCTTCATGGCGGATGTGTGTGGGCGCATCGGCCAGAGCACATGCGCAGTAGGAGTTTTTTTTATTTCAAACGCCTGCTTTCCCACAGGATCCGCGGCTCGTCTGCAATGTCAGCTGCGGGCAGCCCTCAGATCGGACAGCCTCCACTGATTTCAATGGAAGCCGACCCTGCGGGTTCCGCAGTGAAATGGAGCATGCTGCTAATTGTTTTCTGGACCTAAATGGCCCCTGTATCCCTTTAGACGGCTTGATTTGCGGATCTTCCGTGCGGGTTGTCTGGACACTATGCATTTTTAAAAAAATATACATTCATAAAAACGTGCAAAAATAATAAAAGTAGCCCCATTGATTCAGCACTGCCGCCCCTTGGTCCTTGGTTTTGGAAAGGAAACCACCTGACCCTGCAGCCATTCTCCTCTCATTGCCACTCAAATGCTGGGAGAACAGCACCTGACTGCTGCGGCCCCTGATTGGATGCAGTGGCCATTCACTTCAATAGGAAGTGTGCCTGTAATACCAAGCCTCTCCACTGTAGTGGAAATGGAGCTCTCTGCTTCCTGCAGAAATCGGCTCAGTGCACGAGAACATAAACAGCTGATTGGTGGGGTCCTGGGGAGCAGACCCCCACTGATCTACTACTAATGACCTATCCTGCAGATAGGCTATCAATAGCTTATAGCTGGACAACCCCTTTAAATATCAGATTTGTATCTCTGCAGCATGTAGGCACAAAAATGATCCCATAGAAAGTGGTACTTTGTGTTTTATCTACTACTACACCAACGTCTACTGCATGAAAATCCATTCTTGACCTTGAGGAACAGGTGTTCTTCCCGTAGTGCCAATTATTGGCACATACCTCTTATGCCTAATGGAAAAGCCGGCCTTGGTCTTTTATTTCAAACTCCACTTTGTAATCTTGTTAGAAGACCGACGTCAGTTCTTCTCTGTCAGATAGGTTTGGGTGTCAGAACAAAAGATGATTGTTAGGAAGATCCGAAGCCAAAGACCTTCATGTCCCCAATATAGCTGGATACTCTGGAGGCCGGCACTCAGTCTGTACATGGTCACTGATGCTCAGTAAAGGGTCTTTATCTTTCTAAATCTCTGCTGCTGTATGATTGGAAAGGCGAGGGGGGAGCAGAGACAGATGTCACCGTTATCTCCTGGCTCGTTGTGCTGTGCTTCCAGCCAATATATACTGTATGCTACGTTTAATCACATTCACACAGCAAGCAGCATTCTCCTCACCAAGACATCACAGGGTCTCGGGCCACTTTGAAGACCAGCAATGCTCCAGTATTCCCATTTGCACACAGTATGTGAAGTCGGTACACAGAGGGTAAGTCTACTGAAGTATTAAATAGCAGGACAACAGAGCTATCTTCCAGTGTCAGGCTGTGATGACGTCTACATAACACTTCACTTACAGGGTTACATAATCCAATACTATAGGAAATTCATTTTTTTTTCTTCTATTTTTTTTATTAGTTTTCACTTTTTCTAGTTCTTCTTTTATTACTAAAATGTTAAAGGGCCATTCTGGTGAATTATTTTTTTTGCATTCATTAGGTAGCCATCCCTCCAGTACATCTAAGTTGGTTAGTTTTAGTCATTCCTTTCTTTCTAAAAAGTCCTGCCCTCCTCCTCAGATAGTCATGTGATCTCAATTATGACCAGCTCAGATTTACTTGGGGTTCTGTGTTTAGCTTCTAGTTAGCCTGTGCATTGTTATTACATGATCCCTACCACAGAAACCACCTAGAGGGGTATGCAGACACTCCTAGCACAGTTACTGCTAATGATTAGAGGCTCCTGTCACACAGTTATAATAGAGGAGATCACAGCTCATCCTCCTGACTGTATATTGATGGGCTGTTGCTTATTTAGGTGAATATGGAATACAGATAGTAATGGCAGTTTTTGTAGAGATGATTCAGGCTGTAGCTGTCAGCGATAAAATTGATATGCCGCGGCTTTGAATTCCACGCAAGATGACAGTTTCATCGCAGCTCGGCTGCAACGGCTTCTTCGCAGCGTGTGGATGAAATTTTTGCAAATCTCGTCCACTTTACTGCTTTATCCTGGGATCAAAATTGCTGGCGGAATTTCCGTGCAGAAAGTCTGCACGGAAATTCCGTGAAAATTCAGCCCCGTGGGAACCCAGCCTAAGAAGTCCGCTCCAGTCTATTGCTTCAAAAAAAATTGCTTCTGTTGCCATATTCTGAGACCTAGAACTTTTTTTTTTCCATTAAAGGGGTTGTCCCGCGCCGGAACGGGTTTTTTTTTGTTTTTTTTTTCAATAGCCCCCCTGTTCGGCGCGAGACAAACCCGATGCAGGGGTTTAAAAAAAAACAACGGATAGTACTTATCCGAATCCCCGCGCTCCAGTGACTTCTTACTTACCTTGCGAAGATGGCCGCCGGGATCTTCACCCACGGTGGACCGCAGGTCTTCTCCCATGGTGCACCGTGGGCTCTGTGCGTTCCATTGCCGATTCCAGCCTCCTGATTGGCTGGAATCGGCACACGTGACGGGGCGGAGCTACGAGGAGCAGCTCTCCAGCACGAGCGGCCCCATTCAGAAGGGAGAAGACCGGACTGCGCAAGCGCGTCTAATCGGGCGATTAGACGCTGAAATTAGACGGCACCATGGAGACGAGGACGCTAGCAACGGAACAGGTAAGTGAATAACTTCTGTATGGCTCATATTTAATGCACGATGTACATTACAAAGTGCATTAATATGGCCATACAGAAGTGTATAACCCCACTTGCTGTCGCGGGACAACCTCTTTAATGTGACTGTGCGAGGGCTCTTTTTTTTGTGGGGCGACCTTTAACCCTTTCCAATCCAATTTGTATCCAGATTTTCCTAGGGGGCTTACTCTTTTTCTGCTATTATACAATGGCGCTATGTACTAGCTAAAGCCAGTACTGCATTAGGTGACAGTTTGGATAGGCTCCGACAGCAGAGAGGCTGGCAATATACAGTAAGAGAACCCCGACGGATGTCTTCCAACATCGGAGCTGTACAGCCTTAAATTATAATGTCTTTAGACATCAGACAGTGGAGTGGAAAGGGTTAATGGAACTATTTTTGCAAGATATTTAAATATATAATATATGATTTTCTTCATCTCTTTATATTCAATTTTTGTAGTAGATGCGCTGCCCAAAAATTACCCCCCATTCTCACGTGTTGTATTTTTTTTAATGATGTTTACTATGTTTGAATAGTTTTGAATTTTATGGACACGGTGACGCCAATTTTATGTTTTTTTTGTTTTACTTTTTTTTTTTATATGAGAAATGGGAAAAGTTTTTATGTTTTTAACTTTTAGGCTGGGTTCACACAGGGCAGATTTGCTGCGGATTTTCCCTGTGGCAAATCCACCTGTGGATCCCGGGATTAGCCAGCTACATGGACGAGATTTGTCAAAAATCTCTTCCACACGGGGCGGACAATCCGTCGCGGCAAAGCCGGATTCCTGGGATGCAGCAAGTTCTCTCTTTTTTTTTTTTTTTTTTTTCCCTGTTGCGGCCTCGCTCCTCTCTAATGGAAAAGCATGTGGCAAAGACGTTCCAAAACTTGTGGCTAAGTGCCGCGGGTTTTGGAGCTGTGCTTATCCCACGAAAATCTTGTGGTTTTTTTTTTTTTGCTGCAGCAAAACTGCGAGATTTCTGCGGTGAAATCGACTCGTGGGAACACAGCATACAAGGACCAAAGCACACTTTTAGATCACTACCCCCTCACCTGATTTTGCCTGTTTACACGCTAAATGTTTCCTATGTATATTGCAGCCACTTCCATGAAGTTCACTCTCATGTCTGATGCTTATCTTGATGGTGAGATTTTCCATTTTCATGTCAATCCCATGATGCACAGCATTAGCTAGAGACGATACCATTTCTGCATACTGGGTTGACAGTTTAATTATTACCTCCTGTATGCATCTAAATAAGCTACAGACCACAAGTATACAATCAAGAGGATGAGCTGTCATCTCCTTTATTGTAACTGTGAGACAGGAACTGAGTAATAAAGTAACCATACCAGGATTCATAGGCTGTTTCTCTGGTGGGATCCATGTAATAGCATCACACAGACTGGGAAACTTACTACAAGCTCAACAAATAAACCTAAATAAATCTGTGCTGCTCAAAATGAGATCACATGACCACTCAAGGACAAAGGCCAGGAATTTCAGATCAAAAGGAATAAATTATAAGTCAGCTACTGCTACTTTTCTTGAGACTGGGGGGCAAGACACATAATGAGTAAAAAACCGGCGTGGCTCTTTAATGTTTTTTATTTTTAAATATTTTTAAAAATTGTATTCAATTTTATGTTTTGCTTTTTTTTTATTCCAATATTTTTTTAGTGAAATTATTTATATTTCTCTTTTAGGGCCCATGGGGAACTTGAACTTGCAATAGCTTCAGTATTGCAGTATATTATATTTTTTAACAATAGCCCATTTGGCAGCCCTGTGAGCTTTCCCGAGGCTCCAGGCTGCCATCTGAATGCATTGGCACCCTGTAGTTGTGTTGCAGGGAAGCTTTGATTACTTTGTATCTAAGTATACTCCGTGTTTAGAGCTATTCCCAATTGCTGCAGTTGCAGGTAGGTGCCACCTGTCAGAGACAGACGGCACCCTCTGGTTATAGAGCAGACTCTGCTTCCAAGCCTGCACCATATACCATGCAAGACTGCGTATCGTATGTTTATGGTGGATGAGAAATGGAAAATGTAAAAATAATCACTTGCATAAAAAAATACATGATTAATAATAAATATGTATATTTATGCTAAGCATAAAAACTTGATTTACCAATGGGTCATTTTCTGATGATACATTCCCTTTAAGCAAGGATGATTTGAGCACCATTGATCTCCCATTGTGCCACTTCAAAAGCTTAAATGTCATATTGGTAACATCTTGTGGGCAGGACTCTCCCTATTGTACAAATAGTTTAATACAGTATTTTATCCAACTTCCACAAATAACACATATCTTTCCATATGAAACAAATACATAATCAACCACCCAGTATAGCAATACACACACAGTGTTGGAGTGAACCAAGATAAAGCCGAGTATTGAGGCATGTAAAGTATAGAATGAGTTTATTATGTGCTGCCCAGTGTAGTGTGAGGTTAGCTGGCACCGAGGCCAACGCAACGCATGGGGGATAAAACACAAGAGCTGTTGTCTGCACCGCCACCACCTTTAGGGCCACAGTTCTGTTCTGTTGGCCTTGAAGAAAGCAAGGTTTTGGAGTTGGTGTTTTTATCTCCCTGTGCAGCGCAGATGGCGTGTGGGAAAACAAGAAAAACAGCTAAATGCCAAATAAAGAAAAAATATCTTGTAAATAACTCCAGTTCACAGGCTCTGCTACACGCAGAACCACAAACTTCAGATAGTCTCGCAGATAGAGCTGCATTTGTTACCTTTTCCGTCCGCCTAATGTTAGCTTTTTGTTTTCAAAGGACACAAAACAAGACTCGCTACACAGAAGGTAATGAGCAGTGTTATCTGTACGGGTCATATTATACAACCAGCAGGCTGCGCTAATTGGCTTTGCTCGCTGCTAAATCAGAAAATCCAAGTACCCATTAAAATAAGAACACTGATTCATTTATGGTGTAAATATATGTGGCTTTCACACTTTCGCTGTCCGTTATGATTCCATCTCTGTATTTCATCTTTGGAGGAGAGATACTGAATTAAAATGGAAATAAATATTCCCATTTTTTTCCCCATTCGATGGGTTTTCAGAGAACTGAAAGCTTTCAGTTTACGTTTGTTGTTTTTTTTTATTTTATTTTTTTAAACGGAACGAATAACGCAATCTCCATGTTTGTTTCTGTTTTTAATTTTGTTTCTCCGTTTCAAAAACGGAACAGAGAGACAAAATTAAAGTCGAGAGCCCTGGCAGAAGAGTGAATGCAACCTAATAATTCCATTTATCAGAATTACCCCTTGAGGGTACTGTCGCATGACGCATAAATGCTGCAGATTTAGCATATATACTCGAGTATAAGTCTAGTTCTTCAGCACATTTTTTTATGCTGAAAAAGCCCCCCTCGGGTTATTCTCGAGTGAGGTTAAAAAAGACCAAAAAAAACCAACAAAAAACCTGCAATACTCGCCTCCCAGCCGGCGTCTGTGTCCCCGGTGCGATGGTCTCTCCGGCGGTGCAGCAAGCTGCTTGAGAATTCTCCCCGCTGTCATCTCCCTGCGTTCTGCGATTCCTTGTGTTCTATATATGCGCTTGTCAGGGAATTCAATGTTCCGTCAATATGCTGTGAGGCTCCAAATCAGAGGTGGTTATGGTGGCCGCCGTGAGAAAGCAATGAAACACAGAGATCAGGCCTGTGTCTAGAAGCAATCTGTGTTTATTCTGTACATTGTCATTTCTTATACAAAAAATAGGCGTATCAGTAGGCGTATCAGTGCAAAGGCTAGTGTTACAAAGTTCAATCTGTTATACTGAGGTCAAAGTACTAAGGACACAGGACACAGAATAGAGTGTAGAATTTAGGCCTAAAGCCTCCGGAAACGTGTATGAAATATACATACATATATAAATTAATATGTTCATAACCCTCACACGCTCAATGGGGCCGGCGGCAGCAGCGCCGACCCCATTGAGAACATATACTATAAAGATTGTTCTCCTCTGCCACAGCTGTGGCAGAGAAGAACGATGTTCGCCCATTGAATTCAATGGAGCCGGCAATACAGCCGGCTCCATTGAAAGCAATGGGTTGCCGGCGAGCGCAGGATGAATTTTCGAGAAGGGCTTAAACATATAAGCCCTTCCCTGAAAAACATCCAAAAATATGTAAAAAAAAAAAAATAGAAATATATATACTCACCTTGTGCTGCAGCCGGAGTTCAGCCGCGGCCGGCCGGCAGTTCTCCTGAACTGCTCTGTATAGTATTCAGCAGGCGGGGATTTAAAATCCCCGCCTGCTGAATGGGCTGCCGCTGATTGGTCACAGCCCTCACCAATCAGAGGCAGCTCTCACCCATTCATGAATTCATGAATGGGTGAGTGAGAGCTGCCTCTGATTGGTGAGGGCTGTGACCAATCAGAGGCAGCACATTTTAAATCCCCGGCTGCTGAATACTACACAGAGCAGTTCAGGAGAACGGCCGGCTGAACTCCGGCTGCAGGGACAAGGTGAGTATGTATGTATGTATGTATATGTATGTGTGTATATATATGTGTGTGTATATGTGTGTGTGTGTGTGTGTGTGTGTGTATATATATATGTGTGTATGTATGTATGTGTATGTGTGTGTATATATATATATATATATATATATGTATATATATATATATATATATAATTTTTTTTTCACATTTTTGGATGGTTTTCAGGGAAGGGCTCCATTGAATTTCAATGGGCGGACAGCGCTCCTTTGATCGGGCCAGTTTCGCCGAAAACGCTGCTAGCTGCAGATTTTTCGGCGACTCGTCGGCCTTGGTCACACGATTTGTGGATGCGCATCCGTCATGCGATCCGCAAATCGCGGCAAAAAACGGTCGTCTGACCGAGGCCTTAGGCTGTGTTCATATTTGCGTCGGAGTTTTTGTTGCAGATTCTATATTTAAAAAGTTTGTGATGAAAATATTCTATTATTCCCCTGGCTCCTTACCAAGTCATGGTTTTAAGTCATTGGGAATAGCTCTTGAAATGCGTAGATTTCTTTCTCATGACTCTTCTAGTTTTGTCACGGTTAATATACTAGAAATGAATTATTGCGGAAGAAGTTTCTATTTGTGTGTAAACCTGCTACTTGGATGCACTTGCGATGTAAACTGTATTATTCTATAGGCTTGTTTACAAGCATTGTATTGAACACCGTTTCGAAGCATGCAGATACAGATCTCCCACCGCGCTCGCTACCGGAAATTTCTATAAGAGTTAATATCTTTCCTGAGCTTACTATTAGATAGGAACAAGCCATATTCTCAGTATTATCACTATCGTGGGATGTGCCGCAAGAAAGCAAAGTGGTGATTAATATTCTGTCTGCAGTAATTACGGCAGCTGTAACTGTGCTAATATTAGTAGTGACAAAGACATGAAAACAAGGAGATTAGCCGTGTTCTGCAAGCTTTAAGCTGGGAGATACACTGTTACACCATATTAAGGCTATTTCTCCCTAAAGGGGTGAAGGGAGGGGGGGGGGGGGGGGCGCAGACCTCTTCATACTGTATTGACGGCTTATCCTAAGGACAGGCTATCTTTTCTTTAACGAGTCAGATAGCCCCTTTAAAGCCATGCTTGCCTCTACTGTCTCACTTCTTTGCTGCTATTATACAAAAAAATTAGCAAATCTGTTCATTTTGTTTTTAGCATTTTTTCCAAATTAGGCAGCGTTCACACAGCCTTATGTCAGGGGATTCCATCACAGCAGCTGAAAACAGCATTATGACAGAACACCCAAACGGAGCCCGTTCACTTGCGTTGATGAAACGGACAGTACTTCAGTGTCCGTTTTACAAGTTTGTGGGTTTGTTTTTTTTCCATTGTACTTGTAGTACGGAATAACTTTATTAACCTTGCTACTCTGTACTTCAAATATAAAAAAAATAAAAATAAATCTTGTTGTTTGTATAGTGCTAGGTACTCATTTTACCATCCTTCCGATGGATAGAAGGATAGATATACCTTGAGACGGCTACGAGAATCATGCGGGGATTGAACTCGCCACCATCAGGTCATGAGCAAGAGCTTAGGGCTGCATTCTCATGCCTTAACACAAATCTGTATCCATCCATCCATCCATCCTAACAGAACCCTTGTAAAATGTACACTAAAGTGGTGTCTGTTTACTAATGCAAGTGAATGGTTCCGTTTGGCGCTTCCGTCAGAGTTCTGTTTCATTAGGCAGCTGTGCCGGAACTCCCTAACGTAATCTCACAGTGTAGGAAATAACGTAGTATGAATGCTGCCTTACTTGGTATTATGACTCTTATTGCATCTTTTTCTTAACTGGCTGCTTATGGAATATTCATTAGGGGTTTTCACCCCTGCCTACTCCTGTTAGCATTCACACCTACTCCCTCTGTATACTGACACTGTGAATCAGGGATGAACGTGATTCCTCAAGTCCTGTAAGCTCTACCTCATTCTTCTTACTCAGAAATAGGTCATCCTCTTAGAGTCATTTACATGTGATAATAAAGAGTGTTCTCAGAGGTGTAACCTAAAGCGGCTGGGTCCTAATGCAGTAACTGTAGGACCACCATGCACCATATAAAATACTAATGTCTTCTTATGTAGACAGGGGCCTTTGGGACACCAAGAACCAAAGCCTGGGTGCGACTGCTATCCTCTACTTTGTTGTCAATTTTTGGGCTAAAACGAGGCACAACTGACTTGAATAGAATCAGTTGCCATCTTTTGGTATAAAGACAGAACTGAATCTCAGTATCAGATAGAATATCAGACAAATATGTGACCGGGCCTTAGAGCGACCTTCTGGGCCTGGAGAAACAAAGATGGCCGCACCAGCATCTTTGACTACCTGATGCACCATGTGTGTTACCCTGCGTCATTAGTCTAAGACCTGACACCTGCTTTAATTAACCAGTGCTGTCCACATGATTAGTGCTGGCCAGTCAGAGCAACATATAGTGTCTTAGACTACCAATGCATGCTATAAACAGTGTGCATCAAGTAGTCAGAGAAGGGTTCGGCCATCTGTGTTTCACAGAACAATTATTGTGCAAATAATCGTTAGATCTAGTTAGGGGTTTTTACAATGATTGTTCATTCACTCACATTTACATATAACAATCGGTGATAAATCCTTAGATTAGCCCCATCAGACCTTTCATGCAGACCTGTCGTCGTTCATCTGCCGCTGCATTGTTTGGTATAAACAGTTGTCCTAGAGCTTACTGAAGTATAGGTTCCTTTTTTTTAAAAGGTCATATGTATACACGCACAGTATAAATATGCCCTCATTAAGCGAAGACCATACCAGCGGAGCACTCGCCCTGATAAGGGAGACCTCATATAAGGAAGCTGGTATGACAGGGAACAGTAGCAAAGGATAGATGACACATAATATACAATAAACCACATGAACATGGGAAATAACATATGTAAACACCCCAGATAAATAAGTAAAGCATCAGAAAAAATATCTTAACAGAAATTCAGGACCAGGAGCTGCTGACATGACCGGAAACGCCTTCGGACCAAGAGTATAATCAACATCCACTGTGAGGAGGAGCCGGAATGAATATACACAATCTGAAGCTGACTGGCTCTCTGGGGTACTCTCCTCCCAGCCAACCAATCAGTCCATATACCGTCATAGAAGTGTCATTGTTTAGAGTCAGCGCCAAAGTAACAGCATGCTCCAGAGTGACGCCATGACATCACCGCAGTCCCGAACCCCATTCGCATCCGGCGTGCCTTGACACTTTGAATAGTCATATTCCGATTGAATCTACCCAGTTGTTCAATGTAATGCATGCCGATGCTTGCCAAAGCGAATGATATCCGACCAATATGGGCCTTTAGAAATAGAATAAACTGAGTATTCTCAAGTTGATAACTTAGTAGCACATATAACTCTTGGATGGCCACTCTGCACGCCTCTCTCATGGCTCATATATCTACGATAAAGCTGCAAAGAGTGCTGCTGTACTGCTGCTCCATAGCCATCTGGAGGTCCATGTCCAGCAATGAACGTAAGGTCCAAGGGCTCACAAGTCAGTTCTGTTTCCCGGAACTCGCCCTAAGAGATACTACTATCAACCAAAGGCTCACCTTTTCTTAACCTAAAAAAAATATAGTAAGGATTACAGAAATGGCAGTTTTCCAACAAATAGTCGTTACTCTGTATCCATCCAAGTAAGTTTAAATAGAAAACTTTAGTTTATAACTAGAGATGAGCGAACCTACTCGGCCATGCCCCTTTTTCGCCCAAGCGCCGTGATTTTCGAGTACTTCCGTACTCGGGTGAAAAGATTCGGGGGGTGCCGTGGGTGAGTGGGGGGTTGCAGCGGGGAGTGGGGGGGAGAGGAAGAGAGAGAGAGGGCTCCCCCCTGTTCCCCGCTTCTTTGTGGACAGAGCACCATTTCCTTTACTCGGTTTCCTTTTGTTTCTCTCTTTCGGCTTGTATCGCCATTTTATATTTCCGTCCTAATACGGCTTTATGTAAAGATATCTCCACTGGGTTACCATGGTAGTGATAAAAATAGTAGCCTATTCATGCAGCATCCTGAAGCATTGCCTGCTGGAGAGACTCTGATTATATTGTGCTTAGGGCTATATTTGTGCTAAATTTGATTTATTCAATTTGTTTTACAGTATTATAGTAAATGACAAAAATAACCTTGAAAGCCAATAATCAAAAAAAAAAATCTTATTACCCAATGTGTTGAAAACAATGAGCTAGGGCTTAAACTTGTGAAACATTTAGACATTTAATTACCAGGCTTTTTACCACTAACCCGTATGAGCTGGCCAGCCTGGTCCTTCTTAATCCAATCTTATTAAAAGAAAGCTGAGCCTTAAGTATGCAGCGGTTAGGAGCAGAGCAAATGACAAAGGGTTCTTGTCACAACAGGCATGTTGTGTTATAGCATAGTCTCTGGGATCTGCTACTTACACAGAGATTTGTTTTAGTTGGCCATTGACTCAACCATCCGACCCGTTGTTAATAATAGTCGTTCTTTCTAAAATCATTGTGTGAGAATGTACTTGTGATCTAATGCAAATAAATGATTTCAATGAGGGGAACGATTATGCCGTCACTAAAAGACATCTGGCCATGGAAGCGGTTTCCGGATAATGAAAAATATGGTAACTAATAATGATGATGATCTTTTATATAGTATCAGCAAATGTTGCAGCACTCTACAAATTATAATGTGCACATACTGACAAAATCAGATATTACATACAGTAGTAGGGTGCATTCAGACGACTGTATATCGCCTGGGGTTTCACGCCCAGCCGATATACGGCGTTTCTCTCTGCAGGGGGAGGAGACTGGAAGAGCCGGGAGCAGTGCTCTGAGTTCCCGCCCCCTCTCTGCCTCCTCTCCAGCCCTCTGCACTATTTTCAATGAGGAGAGGCGGGACGGGGCGGAGCTAATTCCCGAACTTAGCCCACCCCCGTTCCGCCTCTCATTGCAAATAGTGCAGAGGGGCGGAGAGGGGGTGGAGAAGAGGCAGAGAAGGGGCGGGAGCTCAGAGCACTGCTCCCGGCTCTTCCAGCCTCCTCCTCCTGCAGAGAGAGACGCCGTATATTGGCTGGGCGTGAAAACCCAGCCAATATACGGTCGTCTGAATGCACCCGTAAGCTAATCAACAGTAGAAGCAAGGCCCCTGCTCTACTCAGAAGAGTTTACAATCTATGAGGACACAAAGGGTAAAAGAACTTGTGATAACGTAGGCCAGCCAAGTTTATGATCTATAGTGTAATATACATAAAGTTGCATGAGCCAGTCATCAGCCTGAATCTTTGTATACACAGGTATGAAGGGCATGGAGTGTGGGGGTTACTGTTGAATGAGAAGCTCGGGTTTTTAGGAATAATGTTCTGCATTATTCCTAAAAACCCGAGCTTCTCAGTAGAGGAGTAAGATTAGTGAACATAATAGGTCTACCCAATGGGAGAGGTTTTTAGGGCACACTTAAAGCTGTGGATATTGGAAATTAACCTGATTATCTGGGGTAGCACATTTTAGAGAAGTTGGGCAGCACGAGAAAAGTCTAGGAAAGTGAAGTGGGAAGTTCAGATTATGGAGGAAAGTAGGGTGCTTTTACACGGCACAACTGTTGGGCTCCTAAGCTTTCACACAGGAGCGATAGGCGTACAGTGAATGAAGGCAGAGCGCCCCGGCTGCCCCCTCCTTTCACTATGAACAGGCAGTTTTTCATAGATGAACGACTGCCTGTTCACACTGAGCAAGAAGTCTCTCGTTAGTCGCTGCTTTCTGGATAGATTGGAAGAGCAAGAGTTTAGTGAGGGGAAGACAGATTAGGAGTGAATAACAGTAATCAAAACTAGAATGAATCGGGTACCTGAGTATGCATTTTACAATTTAATTACAAATGCAGGAAGCTTTTCTTATTCTTATACTCAGTTCTTATGTCAACTGAGTAGATCTATAAACCTCTATCTTGTGAAGTCTCTAAGCTCTGATACCTTCTGTTAGAAGTGACCCTGAAATTGAAAAGTTTACGTTTCTTGCAGTTAATAAAGTTGTCAAGCAGCAAGTGGCCGATGTCCTTTCTTTGGCCTATTCCAAATCCCTGGGGCCATCTTCCCAGTAAGGCCTGCGACCGGGCTGTTGCACAGCAGCACCTGAGACCCCACAATACTAATGTAGTGGAGAACCCAGAGAACCTAATATTCCGAAGCTAGGGTGATGAAGTGGATGAGGCCTACGCCCTAGACCTCTCACCGACACAAACTCTGACCCTGGCAACAAGTGGTCTTTTGCCCTGCAGCACCTCCACAGGGAAAATGAAGCATTACATGGTGCACGTTGACATCCGTGGCTGTACGTGTAATGCAGCGACATGCCATGCTATTAAGATTAGAGAAGCACTCTTTGTAGCCACTCTCTGGGCTGCTTCGGGTCTGGTTAAAAGCAGACCTGGTAACTGAGATGCCGTCACCCACCAGTAAGTCAATTTGTTATTTGTGCCTCAATGCTTAATGTGATTAGTGCCACATGAAGCCCTAGTAAGGGTACTTACCTGATCAGGGGTTTATGACAGGTGGAGCCATATAAATGAAGAAATTAATTCTGTTTGTCTCACCTAAGGGTGCATTCACACGAACGTATATCGGCTTGGTTTTCACTCCGAACCGATATACGTCGTCCTCATCTGCAGGTGGGGGAAGGGGGGGGATGGAAGAGCCAGGAGCAGGAACTGAGCTCCCCGCCCCCTCTCTGCCTCCTCTCCGCCCCTCTGCACTATTTACAATAAAAGGAGGTGGGACGGGGCGGGGCTAAATTCTGAGAATTAGCCCTGCCCCTGCCCCGCCTCTCCCCATTGCAAATAGTGCAGAGGGGTGGAGAGGAGGCAGAGGGGGCGGGAGCTCAGTTCCTGCTCCTGGCTCTTCCATACTCCCACCCCCACCCCCTGCAGATGAGGACGATGTAGTATATCAGCTCGGCATGAAAACCGAGCCGATATACGTTCCTGTGAATACACCCTAAGGCTGTTAGTACACGCAGTCACTGTTTGTAAAATGCATATCTATTCCTACGGCCGGCTGCACACGAACGTATTTGCATTGCGGAATCCGTGGTCGGCGTCTGCACCGCAAATCCGCAGCAAATACTGTTCGTAACATGCTATGTAAAAGCGATTCTTCCTGCACACTTCCGGAAACGAATTGTGATTTCCACGAATGGAGGACAAATTGCAGCATGCTCTACTTTAGTGCAGATTCCGCACGGACGGCTTCCATTGAAGACAATGGAAGCCGTATGATCTGCGTCCCTTCCGCAATTGACATTGCGGAAAGGTTATGGACTTCATGTCATCCCATAGCGACGGCACAGAAAAAAAACATTTAAAGAAAAAAATCAGTAGTGTGCATGTCTGATGGTGGCTCGCTGCAGCGATCCACAAGGCTGAGAAAGAAGAGAAAAGACAGGTACGCGCTGGCATCGGCTGCAGTCAGGGCCAGATTCCACTGTGGGCTTCCCCCGTGGGGAATCCAAACCGTTTGTGTGCTGCCGGCCTTGGGCTACTTTCACACGGGCGAGGGCGATATTGGGCCATGATTCACGGCTCTCCCCACCCATGTGAAAGCCCCAGTGATGGAGGGATGAAGGGGATCCCCACCACAGCTGCACCAGATCATCGCAGAGTTCTCCCATTGCTGCTGCCACCAGCCCAATTAAAAACAATGGGCAATATCGCAGAAAGGTAAATATTGAAATTTGACATAATTCCTGAGTTGCTTCAGGCAGGTAAATGTTTTTGTGAGCAGCAACAATAGATTTTTTTTTTTTTTGCAGGCAAAGCAGGTCACTTGGTTTATTGCTTCCACTTTATTGCATTAAGTAATGGATATCTCAAATGCATTTGACAAAGGGCGGCTAGTAGTTAACTTGTGTGAATCTGGAAGAGCTATTAATGTGCTATTTAGTGTCTTGAAGCAGAGGAATAGGCTGGGTGGCTAGTGTTGCCAGGTTGCAGACACTTTAAGATAATTATGTTGGAGGTGACAGTTTAGTGCAACGAGCTGTCAGCCAGATGTGACATTCAGTCTTTTAATTTTGCTAATGGCTCATTGTAAAGGAACTCAAATTTCCACTGCTCTGCAGGTTTAGTGAGATTCGGATAATCTCACAACTTGTCTCATGATCTTAACCCTGGTGGTACCAGCATGTTTAAGGGCAGTAATCGCAAGCAATCTGATGGTATCATTGGATTAGATGACAGATTTGGGGAACAAGTGAAACGTCAGGAAGGAAAGGGGGTTTGGGGGCCACAAGTGACTCACAATTTCGTCCTGTGCAGCCCCTTAACCCTTTCCAATCAACTGTCTGACGTCTGAAGACATTCTGATTGAAGGCTGTACAGCTTCAATGTCAGAAGATGTCCGGCAGGGTATTCTTACTGTAGATTACTGGCCACTCTGTTGTCGGGGGCCTCTCCAGCATGTCCTATACCGCAGTACTGGCTCTAGCCAGCAGATGGTGCCATTGTATAATGGCAGAAAGAGAAAGCCCCCTAGGAAACCCTGAATCCAAAATTGGATTGCAAAGGGTTAAACATTGGGACATGCTTGGCTGGAATAGAGGAACAGAGAAAGGCAAGTACGAATAGTGAACTGTGTGACTGACTCTACAAAGGAGAAGGGGTACTTTGTGATTGGCAGTGTTTTGGGAGCGCTGGCTGGCACTACTGGGGGCACTGTGTGCATGGGACTGCAGTGGGGGTGTTCTGTGTGGTTTGCACTGTTATAAGGGGAGAACTGTGGGGCTGTATGAGTTCTGTTTTAAGTAACGTAAAGGAGCAATCCAAGCAAACTGTTTTTGATGCGTAGCTGGCATTCTTTCAGGTCCTGCAGTATACAGAACACCGACATCGGTTTTACCGAGAGTGTAACTTTAAAGGGGTATGTCCATCTTGGGACCATGTATAGGGTTGCATCTCCACAGGATATACCAATAGGTTCAGCACTTTAGAGAAGAGGTGGTCACACAAATTGAAGAACCCCCCCCCCCCCC
Organism: Eleutherodactylus coqui; assembly: GCF_035609145.1. Lineage (NCBI taxonomy): Eukaryota > Metazoa > Chordata > Amphibia > Anura > Eleutherodactylidae > Eleutherodactylus > Eleutherodactylus coqui. The sequence goes on along the minus strand of NC_089844.1, from coordinate 59,869,536 downwards.
CCCTAGATTACACGAGACAAGTATATTGAGCAAACTGACTTGACCAAAACATACTGAAATATACTGCAAATGGTACTTATAGCCAGGAAGAGCTGGATTATTTAGGGAAACGGGAGAAGCGGATTGGCTGACAGAGCTGTCTATCACCAGCCACCACCTCTGCTAACAGCTGCAGGACTAATCAACCTGATCTAGTCAGGACAGGAGATATTAACCTTAGCTAGTTAGGATAGGACTAACTGTAGAAAAGGTGTGCTGGCAGTGCCATGACGGGATCTCTCCAATATTCCCTTCCCTTTCTGACACTACACACAGTTCCCCTATCCTCTTCTCTCCCCATGTAGCAGCACATTTCTTACAGACCTCATAAGCAGTATTTCTGGTGACGTCACATGAGTAATAATGCTGTAAAAGTGCTTGCACCCATCCGGAATATGAGCCCGTTGGGCTGCTGGTGTGGATTTAGTCTGATTATTCCGAATCCGAGCGGCGCTTCTCTAATAGGCAGTGCTATTGAGGTCACTGAGGATGAACCATGATGTATAATCTGACTGACTATACTGAACTATCCACAAATTCTAATTAATGTGGCGATGACTGATAGAGAAACGTGCAGTATGAGTTGTCGTTACTTTCTCACCCGATTTTATCTTAAACTGGGGGCCAGAGTGATCTGAGAGTGGTTGCTAAACTCTTGCTGCCTGACAACTCTTAATGTATCGCTAGCAACTAGAGATGAGCGAGTATATTCGCTAAGGCACATTACTCGAGCGAGTTGTGCCTTAGCCGAGTATCTCCCCGCTCGTCTCTAAAGATTCGGGGGGCGGCGGGGGAGAGCGGGGAGCAACTCACCTGTCACCCGCGCCGACCCCCGAATCTTTAGAGATGAGCGGGGAGATACTCGACTAAGGCACTACTTGCTTGAGTAATGTGCCTTAGCGAGTATACTCGCTCATCTCTACTAGCGACCAGTGTTTCTTTAAAGTGACCCTCCAGTCTTGGGCAAGCAACAATGGCCACACTGTATCTCTGACTACCAGTGCATTAGCCTAGGTACACACTTGCGTAAATAAAAGCCTATGTTATATCTGCTAAAGGTTGACTTTTTTTTTTTTTTTTTTAGTGCAGCTCCATGTGGCCTCCATATTTGATTCATGTGTCCTTTTTTTTTTCTGCCATGCAGTTCACGTCGGGAAGGGGGGGGAGGTAAAACGGGACTAATTAATTTTCCCAGCATCTTTAAAAGAAAAAAGCAACGGAAAAAAAACGGACAGCACAGGGACTGCGCATGGATGGCATCTGAGTGCTGTCTGGTTTTTTTTCTATCCCCATAGACTTGAATGGCCAAGTCTTGTCCATAAATCGGATCAGAATAACGCATGCAATGGTTTTTCATGCAGTTCATGTCAGAGTGAAAAAACTCGGTAGCGTGTGTTGTCCTATAGAATAAGATGGTCCGTATGTAATCCATTTTTTAACGGACTCCATATGGACTAAAAAAAACAAAAACGAGCATGCCGGAGGCCTTAGTATGCATAGGTAGTCTAAGGCCCTACATGCTGCTCTGATTGCTTTTATGGGCAGCACTGGCCAATCCAAGCAGCATGTCGTGTCTTAGACTGATGATGCATATTAATGCATGCTGTTCATCAGGTAGTCAGAGAAGCGATTCGACCATTTTTATTTGTCCAGGAGGGTCGCTGTAATGACTCAACTCCATGTTCCGCTCAAAGCTGCATTCTGATAGCAAAGAAGAGGAAGGCATCTTGGCAGCTGTCACTTTTATAATAGTCTTCATCATAACCTGCGTTAGAAATTAGATTTTTGTAAATATAAGTGGAGAATTTCTTAAACTGCGATATCTTATTATGTATTACAACGTCTTAGATTTAGTTAAAATATTCAATACGATTCTTTGTATGTTCTTGTTTTGGTAGTGCCAGTGAAGGATAAATGGATGACACAATGTGCAGTCAGTCATAACACTAATGCGTCTTCACGTCGTCTCATTAATGGCCTCTATTGTCTGAGCTTTCGAATCCTGCTTAGATTTTGTTAGAAATGAATCCACTACAAATAACGGAATCTATTGTTTTTCTGAGAACCTGCAATGCCGCAGAACTTCTTGTTGGATGGGATTCTAGTGACTGATTTCACTGAGCGAGAACTTCTTGGAACTTGTAGAAGGTTTACTGCAATAAATTCCTAATTTGTGAGATGGCTCATAATAATGTCAAATTCATCGTCTGCTCTAAAAGTTACCAGTGCGAAATTCTATGCCGATGATTTAGTTTGCACAGTGCGGTGTAACATTTCTGTTATTCTTTATGCGCTGAATGTACCAGTGCGGGGTATTCTTCACAGGCGTTAAGAATGTCAAAGATTTCTACTTGCACTGTCAAAATCTCAAATACACAAATGATGTAATAATTACTAAAGATACAATTACTGACCTAGTGACAATAGATATATAACTTTATCAACCACATTCCCTATTACAGCAGATCTGAGATGCAAAGTCAAAACCTTGGTGTACCAAATTTGAGCGCCATTGGTGACCAAGTTATTGGACTGCATGCTATCCTGTGATACCACAACAGGGTTACGTTCTTCACTCCCAAAAGTTGTAAGTGAGGATAGTTAGTTTAAATCTCCTGGGTGTTCTACTGTTTTGCAATTTTCTTCTTTTTCTTTATGTAAGAATTGTTACTTTTTTGGTCTATTTTGACTTTAAATTTAAATCAAATACAGTTAAAAAGGGGGTTTCCAGACAGGAAGCTCCTCCTCCAACCTCCATGCAGTGGCCAGCACTTGTAATTGGAGACACAGCTTCCATTGATTTAATTTCGAACCCAGCCTGCAATTACAAGCATCAGCCACTACACAGGGGTCAGAGCAGTGGCTTCCACTCTGACCCTTTGTGTCCTCGCACAGACAGCAAGTACTGCCTGGAAAACCCCTTAAGGGCTCATTCACATCAGTGTTGGAGGTTCTGTTTGGAAACTCTGTCAGTGAATTCCTTTAAACAACTGGAGGAAGCAGATCATGCTGTCCTATCTTGTCCTGTAAAATGCTGGTGGATGGCCAGTAACCGTACAGATCCCATTCTAATTAGTGGGGTTCGGTTCTGTCACATCAATGTTAGATTCAGGCACTGGATGCGGTTTTCCTGCTCCATAACGGAACAGGAAAATGGAACGCTAAAGCGCCAAAGTGAATGAGCCCTTATTCGATGAGCTCACAATTTGGAATACACCCAGAGTCAGGTCCATTTCCTTTAAGGAGGGTTTTTGGAATACTGAAGGAAGCAGCGGAGATAATTGCTGAACCACTTGCCATAATCTTTGAAAATTCCTGGGGAACAGGAGAAGTCCCAGAAGATTGGGCAAATGTTGTCCCTATCTTCAAAAAAGGGAAGAAGGCGGATCCAGGAAATTACAGGCCTGTGAGCCTGACTTCTATACCGGGAAAGATCTTTGAATAAATTATTAAACAGCATGTATGCAAGTACTTGGGTTTGTAACACACACAAGTCATGCCAGACAAATCTAATTTCCTTCTATGATAGAATCACTGACTGGGTTGATCAAGGAAATGCAGTAGATATGGTATATCTTGACTTTAGTAAAGCATTTGACAAAGTATCTCATACCATACGTATTGAAAAAATGACCAAATATGGGATTGACAAGGCAACTGTTGGGTGGATTCACAACTGGCTGAGTTATTGTACTCAGAGTGGTCATAAATGGCTGCACATCCAAGTGGAAGAACGAATCAAGTGGGATACCACAAGGCTCTGTCCATGGCCCAGTGTTGTTTAACATTTTTTTTAAATGATCTGGAGGAGGGAATTGATGGGAAACTAATCAAATTTGCTGACAACACAAAGCTAGGAGGGATAGCTAACACTAGCGAAGAGAGAGTATTCAAAAAGATCTACAAAAGCTTAAAAAGTGGGCGGTGACTAACAGAATGGTATTTAACAAGGGAAAATTCTTAGACGTCCTACATCCGGGCAAGAAAAATGAAAAAAGCACATACAGAATGGGAAGAATTGGGCTAAGCAGCAGCACATGTGAAAAAGACTAATAGATCAATTGACTGAACATGAGTCAACAATGTGATGCAGCAGCCAAAAAGGCAAACACAATTCTGGGATGTATTAAGAGAAGCATAGAGTCTAGATCACATAAGGTAATTATCCCTTCTACTCTTCCTTAGTCAGACCTCATCTGGAATACTGTGCCCATTTCTGGGCGCCCCACTTTAAAAAAGACATCGACAAACTGGAGCAAGTTCAGAGAAGAGTTACCAAGATGGTGAGCGGTCTGAAAATTGTGTCCTATGACGAATGGTTAAAGGATCTGGGAATGTTTAGCTTGCAAAAAAGAAGGCTGAGAGGAGATTTAACAGCGGTCTACAAATATCTGAAGGGCTGTCACAATGAATGAAACTGAATGGAGGAGGCACAAATTAAATATTAGAAGACACTTTCTGACAGTGAGCATGATCAATGAGTGGAACAGGTAACCACGGGAGGTGGGGAGTTCTCCTTCAATGGAAGTGTTCAAACAAAGGCTAGACATCTGTCTGGGATGATTTAGTGATCCTGCACTGAGCAGGGGGTTGGACCCGATGACCCTGGAGGTCCCTTCCAACTCTATCATTCTATAATTCTAAGAAAATACTTATTGACCATGTAATGTTCTAAAATACAGAGATAAGCCATATTCAACTGCTTTAGTAGCCCCCGTTCTAGTGCAGGAGCCCTGATTCCTGCCACTCCAAACCTGAAAGAAACTGGCAACAATCACGATCCTTACATTGCGCACCTAATCGCTCAGGTACAGCAGTGATATCGCAATCAATGACACATGACCACGGTCAGATTCTTTGGGATTCGGAGTGGCAGTGACAATGGACTTTAGCCACCAAAGGAGGTGAGTATGGTTTATTTCTTTAGTTTACAACCTCTCATGGCTAACAAATTTTTATCGTTGACTCCCAGAAAAGACATTTAAGGTTTTGCATTACAAATGTCCATAAATAAGGACTGCGAAGGTTGGATCCTATGACCAAATTCATTGTCTGTGGGTTCGATCCTTGTAATTAAATAAAGGAGCACCTGTATCTGGTAGATCTGTCTTTGGGGACGTCATGGTTTTGTAGAGTTTCTTGTAAGATGTGAGCAGTGTGTTCGCTACAGTAAGCTGCATGTGTATTTCTGGAAATGTTGAGGATTTATAAATAAAAACTTGCGATGCCTGACGTAGGACTGTCAGGGACTTCTAGTAGAGTCATTGTGAACTGCTAGGTTTTGTTTTAATTATAATCGCTCTTATAGCTGCTGTTGTCTTAGTTTTATATATTATTAACATCTTCACTAGTGCTGAGTTGTAATTCTATATACTGCGTGCCAGCCAGACACACCAAAATAAACTAATAAGCTCTCACATCAAGTCTTTAGAAGAGGCTTGTCAGCAGTCCCTGGCATTATTCCCTCTATGCAAAAGAAAAAAAATTAGAACCTACTTCTCCCAGAACAGAGTGTTGTGTTGGGCATATTTCATGGGGAGTATCAGCGGCCAGCAATTGATTGAAACTGTAATGCTTGCTTGATTTCTCCCAAAGAAAGGACTTTCTGGTCAAGCTCCCATTTAAGTTATTCGAAATCTTCCTGCCTATGGGGAACCTTTAAATCCTCCCCACAGGGAACTTTTATGTCAAAGAAGCTCAATGTGTTGGCAGAAACAGCTGAATGAATGGTTGAAGAAAGCCTTAAATTTATATCTTACTGCTGTGTTCTTTTGATCCCCCTGACCAGGTTCTTTTAAACAACAGGGTTACTGGATGTGGAGCTCTGATTGGGAAACACTGTCTTGTTTGTCACATTTTATCCTAGCCAGTTTCTTTCCTGCATCTCCACTATAAAAAGGTTGGCTAATGGCTATCAATGTTTTATTGCTCCATCCTTGGCATAGAGGACTCCATGGAAACCATTCCCTTTTTAGTCTTATATGAAGGTTGTGATTTATTTTTTAATTTTTTTCATATCAATGTGTTTTTGGAAATGTAGACTTTTTGTAATTGGTTTTCATTAACAGTTTCTGACTTTTTTGATGTTTATGCTTGCATTATTTTCCAAGGCACTGCAGACCAAGGGACTGAAATCTTTAGCAAATTATGTCAGTCAAAATAAAGTGACGGGTTGTGAAAGTGCATCCCCTACTTTTCCACAGAGCTATTACAGAGGGCTCTATGACAGAGGGTAGTGGAGGAGATCAGGAGGGCAAAGAGCAGAGAAAAACCACTATTACGGAGGGCTATAATTCACTCCAGGTGAATTTTCTGCTCTTATCAGTAGTGAGAGGGAGCAAGATCAGCAGTTAATCAGGATAGGATAGCTGTGTAGTATTGAGTGGGTGTGATTATGCTACACAGCCTCTGAAAGAGGAGAGGGGAGAGGTAGCTGAGTTTGTGTACATTCATGAGAAAGACCAGCTGATCAGAGCTGAGATCATGCTCAAACCAGAAACTTGAGTGTGGGAGAACTTGCAAATTAAGTATGAGGCTTTCTAAGTGCATGAGAAGAAAAACTCAATCCAAAACACAGATAAATTCATCATTTCTATCGTCAGGGAATTGGTAAAATGTGTGCATTAGTTTTTTGTGCACAAAGGTTTCCATAGCTTTTAAAGAGTATAATTCCTGTAACCACTTACACAACTGGTATCATCCCCCTGTAAGATATACCTTAAATAAAGTTCTCATTAGGACCTATTTATAAAGAAAAGGACAATCCCACATGCAGTAGAACTGCAGTAAAATTTCCGACTTTAGTATATACATCCATATAAAATGCATAGCTGACACACACTTTCTCTTAAAAGTTTCAGGCCATTACTCACCCTAAGGCCCCCTGTCCACGGCAGTGTATTCGCCGGTGATAAGCCACCGGTGAATCACGCCGGCTGACGCTTTCCATAGCATTGCGATTCTCCGCAATTTGTAGCGTCCTTCGAATTGCCCCGATTCTCCGCGACCAGCCAATCCATCAGATAGGGCTCACCGGCGGAGATTCGGTGGTGGCGATCTGCCGCGGGACTTTACATCGCACGTGGACAGCCGGCCTTACTGATGCTATGTGTAAGAGCCATTAACAGTTTAAAATGCATAAGGTGCAGTGGCCTACAGATATAAAAAGTTTCCAACGCCTGTGAAAATGAAATGTTTTTGTCATGTTAAAAAAAATCCACCAAAGATGAATCATTTCAGATTTATTTCCACCTTCAATGTGACCTGTTATCTCTACAATTTCATTGAAAAGCAAACTGAAATCTTGTAAGATGGAAAAAAACCCTAAAATAATGTGGTTGCATAAATATACATGGCCTAAAACTAATACTTTGTTGATGAACCCTTTGACTTTATAACAGCATTCAATGTTTTTAGGTAGGTATCTATCAACATGGCACATCATGACTTGACCATCTTTGCCCACTTTTTCTTGCAAAAGCGCCCCAAATCCGATTGTGAGGGAGTCTCGTGTGTACCGCTCTCGTCAGGTCAACAGAGATTTTTAATATGATTCAGGTTGAGGCTTTGGTTGGGCCATTTCAGAACTTTGATCATCTTCTGGCGAAGCCATTCTTTTCTTGATTTTGGAGGTATGCTTTTGGCCATTGTTGTGCTGAAAAGTGAAATTCCAGTTTATTTTCACCTTTTTTTTAGCAGAGGCCTGAAGGTTTTGTGCCAAAATGCACTGATATTTGGAATTGTTCATTATTTCCTCCACCTTGACTAAAGCCCCAGTTCCGGCAGCAGGAAAACAGCCCCCAAAACATAATGTTGCCTCCACCATCTTCACTGTGGGTATGGTGAATTTGGTGATGCACATTGTTGGCTTTGCACCAAATATACCTTTTAGAATTAATGTCAAAAGGTCAACCTCGGTCTCAATAGACACGTTCTCCCACATACTTTTGGCAGACTTGATGTAGGTTTTGGCAAAAAATAGTCAGGCTTTTGGATGTTTTTCATTTGTTAGAAAAAGCTTCCGTCTTGCCAGCCTACCTCACAGCTCAGACATACGAAGAATACGGGAGATGGTTGTTACATGCACTACACAACCAGTACTTGCCAGGAATTCTTGCAGCTCCTTTAATGGTACTATAGGCCTCTTGGCAGCCTCCCGGATCAATGTTTTTCTGGTCTTTTCATCAATTCTTGAGGGACGTCCAGCTTTTGGTAATGTCACTGTTTTGCCAAATTTAATCCACTTCTTGATGACAGTCTTCACTATGGTTCAATGGAAAAAAATTCAATGTGTGCCACAAATTGTGCAAAAAGCCAACTAAAAGGTGGTATAAAGTTAGACTAGACATTCTTAAAATTTGACAGATTTACCATCCAGCAGAGTCACTGTAATAAATGCAGCACAAGAGAAGATGAGGGGCTGTAGGCGAGTTATTGCAGGAGACCCTGGATATTGGGCAAAATGTATTCTGGCAATCCGTTCGGTATCAAAACGCATTGCAAGAATAAATGTTACCAACTATCCTGTATCTTCTGTCATAGCGCTCCTACACCCCCTCATCTTCTCTTGTGCTAAATTGGCTAACGGAGGTTCCTTGCCAGTCTGGTCTTGGAGAAGCTGCTGTTTTTTTCTGACGGGCCCACAATCAGTTATGCTGCCAGCACAGCCCCTGCAGGCAGGGGCGTAACTATAGGAGGTGCAGGGGATGCAGTTGCACCTGGGCCCAGGAGCCTTAGGGGGCCCCTAAGGCCTCCCTTCTCCATATTGGGAGCCTAGTACTATGAATAAAGCATTATAGTTGGGGGCCCTGTTACAGATTTTGCATTTGGGCCCAGAAGCTTCAAGTTACGCCTCTGCCTGCAGGTAACCTGACTCCTACCTTTCACTGACCCGCGCTTACTGCACTTTGGAGCGCTGGCATTCTTAATTTTGACTGTGATAAGTATAGCACATTTTAATTAGGTCTAGTCTCTTTGCATTGTCTATTAGACAGTATTAGCAAAAAAACCCCACTATATTTAAAAAAAAAAAAAAAAAAGAAGAGTGCCGGCTCTGGATACCCATCAGGTGGATGCTGTCATTGCATAATTAACAAAACTTATAACTGGATTACTTGCTATAAGCAGGACCTCTAGATAGATGGATGAGATATCATATCCTAAGAGGTATTTCTGCAATACTAATTAGAGCTTTAACTTCACGGATTCTCTATTTGCGCCGCTAATCATCTTTCATTTGTTCATCCCAGCTGATTCGATACTACACATTTCCTTGCATCTGAATTCTGTCATTCATTCCATATAGGGAGTATATTGAGTCCTTTTCACAGCTGCAATGTCACCTTCTCCTAAGAGCCTCTTAGCAGTTTTGTCAAAGGAGTTATCTGAGAAATCATTGTCAGTGCCGTGTTATTAGCTGTCACCCAGAGGTGCCCGTACCGAAAGTCCCACCTGGCTGAACAGCCAACCTTGAAATGTATTTCTCTCCTTAGAAGACATTCAGCCCGGTACACATTTGCAGTCTTGATATTTTTTTGCATGTATTCTCACTGTAGCAAGGTCTTTTGATCAGAGGGTTTTCATTGCATTAGCACCATTTACCAGTTATATGTGTTTCTATGACCGCTCCCTCGGAGTAGCCACTGGGCTTCCCTAGAGTCTTGAACGACATCTTCTGTATCTTACTGTAGTCATGACGGTGGAGCGCCGCCAGCCTCTCCCAGATCCCTATACAAAAGCAACAACAGATCTATCAATCAATGTGATCTGGTTGGGAGAGACTGGTGCAGATCCATCCCTATGATGCCAAGCCCAGTTCTGTGCCAATTTCTAAATTGTTTGTTTATTTTGAAACGCTGCAACGGTTCAGATTAAGGCCTCATGTCCACGGGGAAAATGAGAATAAACTCACCTGTCAAGACGCCGCGGATCTTCTCTCCATCGTGGCTTGATCTTCTTTCTTCGGCCCGGCGGATGTGCTCAGCACGCCGTCAGCGTGCTGCGCGCATGCGCCGGGCACATCTGCCGGGCCAAAGAAAGAAGATCCGGCCGCGATGGAGGGAAGATCCGCAGCGTCCAGACAGGTAAGTTTTAATTCTGGTACGGGTGTTCCGCGGATCCGGACGGCTTCTATAGGCTTCAATGGAAGCTTGCGGGAGACCCGCACTAAAATGGAGCATGTCACTTTTTTTTTCCTGCACACGGATCTGCGGGTGTCCAATGCATCCCTATGGAGTGCCGATCCGCGCGCGGGAAAAACGCTGCGGATTTTAAATGATCTTTTCACTGTGGACATTAGGCCTAACACATTCGCCCCTGCAGTGCCTGTGTCCGTCCCAAGATGGCTGTAGTTTGAACAGCGTAAACCTGGTGGCAGGTTCCCTTTTTAAAATTAGAATGTTCTTTAAAGGGGTTGTCTGGGTCTTTAGGCGTTTTTTCCCCCTTTTAACGACTTATCCTCAGGATAGGTGATCAGTAGATGATCAACTGTGTCTGCTGCTCGGAATCTCTGCCGATCACCTCGTATCCAGTGTTGCTGACCGCTCAGGAAGCAGATTACACTGTCCATTGTACCATTGGTACTACAGACTCGGCTCCCATTGGTACTACAGACTCGGCTCCCATTGGTACTACAGACTCGGCTCCCATTGGTACTACAGACTCGGCTCCCATTGGTACTACAGACTCGGCTCCCATTATAATCAGTAGAACCTGTGCCTACAATTGTAACCCGGGGCACTGTGCTATGGACAGTGTAGTCTGCTTCCTGTGTCATCCGTGCTGACAGCAGCATTGGGAACCAGCTGATCAGCAGGGATGCGGTGGGTAGGTCAACAATAGAAAAAATGCTCAAAGTCTTGGTCAACCCCTTTTAACAGGATACAATTCTCTAAAAGTTAAGACCTGAAATCTTATTGATAACTGGTTGTGTCATATGGATCAGGCTGTTAAAGGGAATGTGTCATCAGAAAATGACCTATTATATAAATTACAGTTTTGTCTTAAATGTATTTTTTATGATTTTTTTTTAAGCATTTTTGGCCATAATCTATATGTTTAAAAAAAATCCTAAAGTCCTGCCTTTTTTCACACTAACCAGACTAGGAAATACTAGCCTGTCGCTTTCTGATTTGTAGAGAAAACTTTGCAATGGTCATCTCGCTAGCATCACGGGCAGGAATTCAATGAAAGGTAACACCTATATGTAGATAATACGGGATCCACTATTCACAATTGGTAATAAGCTGTGACTATCTACTCCCCTCCCTGCAAAATGTCCTCTACACAGGTCACAAGACACGCCTAGAACAGTCTCCTATATAAGTCAATGGGTTCCCTCCTGTCCATTGTGTGAATGGCCCATGAAGCTGCTGTAAAGCATATCTTAAAATGCTGTTAAATTCAGCTCAGGCAAGAAGGCAGTCCCCATACTCATATTTAGACAACCGCATACAAAATGAAAACCAATTAGAAAAATGGAAAATGTTTCTCTATTTTGTTTTAATTCATTTAAAATGGTGATTTAGTCCCTTTTTAAAGTGTACAAGAGCAATCTGATCATGGCCATTGATTAGCTGTGCATTGATATATTGTGATTGGTTTGGTTCTACATCCTTAGTGAACTGGTAGCTGGATGACATTGTCACTACATCTTCTTGGATGCCACAATATTGCATTCGGCTGTAAGCCAGGTGATCCTGTATCAGCGACCCACTTAGAGGAGAACGCATTGTAGAAATCAATAGGGGCTTTACCTCCTGATTCTGGATCATGCCACCAAACTCCTCCTAGAACAGGACAGATCAGGGCTTCATCCTTGGTTTGCTCAAATTGTGGTGTCTCTGATGGTAGAGTTATGTCCTGATTTTTACCCCACCAATGCAGAAAGGAAATCCAAATTAGGTTGGACCTCCCATCACCACCGGCCCCACAGCAGCCGTATCAAGTTCTTAGATTCATATAACGTCATACTTTATGATAGAATGCAATGGAAAGTCAGTACAATTGGAGTCTATGACTCTTTTTTTCATTCAAGCAGTCATTCATTTCTAGTCCTATTAGATGGCATGGGTGTTAGGACTGCGCTATCTATGCCGACTACAATGTCTTTTAGATTACATTGTTATTGCCATCAGAATATATTGTGAAGATTTCAATAACCTAAGGATGTTGGGCCTTAATTAGCATCCTATAGCGTTTTGCTTTATTGGACATTGCGATGCTCTACATAACCGCATCACTGAAGGTGGTCATAGACCTTCAATAGCTCCTTCAGCCAGCAGCTATTCCTTCTGCCTTCCCCCATGCACATGCATGTACAGCTGAGTATGTATGTGTTCTCAATAGGGAGAGGAAAACAAGACCCTGGCAGACACCTCTGTTAAAATCCAACATCTAGGTTGGATGAGCCTACAGCTATAGGAGAGTTGGAACACATTTTACTGGTCGATCGATCCCGCTGACATTCATCTATTGTGTATGGCTGCTGTTAGTCATTATTGATTGGGAGATTCTACTATAACCTGTAAGAGTCTAATTATGGGTAGGGTTTAATAAGTCATTGTATTTAATGGAAGAACTTGCAATCAGTAAGGAAAACTTTCTGGAATCCTGCACGGGGGCAATTCTTAATTAAAAGTAGTTTCCCTTAGCATTGTTAATATTCCTGTTAATCCTTGAGACCATGGGGAGAGGAAGCGTTAACTCCGACAGCTCACATAGCACCTTCTCTCCCTGTGCTAGTTTACCAGCTCTCCGTATGAAAGGGATGTCCTTATTTCTTTGACAATGCCGGCAGACGTTTCCATATATAGATGGGGAAGGGTTAGCAAGCACTTTCAGTGCCCTGAAGAAACCAGTTCTTTATTGTAATGCTTCTTCCTCAAAACGTTTACCTGGTTGAGCAACATATACTTTTCACACAAGACACAAAATATAGGTTGGTATATATAGGACCAGAAATATTCTTCCAGGGAAGGGTGTATATACAGGGGTTGCAGAGTAAATTTGTAATGTAGATAATGGTATAGGTTTAGGTCCTCTAACAGATCTTTTTTACGGGTGTTCTTTCTCCATAGGGAGAGCACCTAGAAGGTGTAAGGAGACTTATAAGGCTATCCATGCCCCTCTGGGAAATATGCAAATGGGAAGATGGGATAATGCCTCTACAGTCCATCTATTGGAAGGCAGCATTCCTGCAAGTCAATGCCAGACATTTTAACAAGCCTTGTAACAATGACTGGGAATTATGAGCAAAAGCCAAAAACTTCTCCAGTGGGAAAAGATAACTATGTACAGACTGTTTTAGGGTGATTGCCCCTCATCAGTTATTAAATAATGTCAAGAAAAAGGAATTTCTGCGCTCGTATGAAGAGAGTAAAAAGGAAAAAGGAGTAAGCAGCTCCCATATGAGTAATGGCAAAAGAAAACTTACTTGAAAAGGAGGGTGATGTGATCAGCAGAAGCCCCCTCCTCTGACTGTCATCCACAAGTATCCAAGTACACAGACTTCCACGTGTACACTAAAGGAAAAGACTTTATTCGGTGGCAACGCGTTTCGGTGCATAAACACGCACCTTTCTCAAGCCATCTTGACTTTTCAAGTAAGTTTTCTTTTGCCATTACTCATATGGGAGCTGCTTACTCCTTTTTCCTTTTTACTCTCTTCATACGAGCGCAGAAATTCCTTTTTCTTGACATTATTTTATGTTCTATCTGGGGGAGAACTGATTATTCAGAACCCCCCAGCTTTTTTTCTGCAGCTCTCCTTGCTTCAAGAAGGATCGATGAAGAATTGAGTACCAACAAAGGGTTTTTCTACAACTGCCCACACTGACGGTTGTTTTACATATATATTTTTTCGTCTATCCAAAGAATTTATTTCCTGAGGCGCTCTCTGTACACCTTTTATTTTGTTACGTTTGCCCCTCATCAGTGGTCATTCGGCTAGTGAGAGGACTACGTCTCACAGACTCAGCTGTGGCTGCCACTACCGCCGGACTGGAGTTGCAAGTGGACTTAGTGAAATGCCTGTAGGGATCCTGCCCGGCCAGAGGCCAGTATGTGGGCTGCTTTTACTATTTGGACTACATTGGGAGTTACTTATTACTATTAACCCTTTGCAATCCAATTTTGGATTCAGGGCTTCCTAGGGTGATTTCTCTTTCTGCCCGTATAGAATAGCGCCATCTGCTGGCTAGAGCCACTACTGCAGTGTGGGATATGCTGAAAAGGCCCCCGACAACAGCGCGGCCAGTAATATACAGTAAGAATACCCTGCCGGACGTCTTCCGACATCGGAGCTGTACAGGCTTCAATCAGCATATCTTTAGACGTCAGACAGTGGATTGGAAAGGATTAAGGCCAATATAGCGGACACTATTACTACTGGAACCACTATGGGTTCTATGGGTTCTGTATATTAATGCCACTATTAATATACAGTTACAATTGGCCCTATATAGGCAACCATAAGGATAATCTGGCACCAGTAAAAATGAGTTTGATCTCCCTGCTTTAAAAAAAAAAAAAATTAAATAAAGTGACTATTGGCACACAACGGATATATCTAGCGGCCAGACATTTTTAGTGCAATTTATCACTAAAATGAATGAAAAGACCCAACAAAAATCTCCTTTTCCTTGACAAAAGCCTGTTGTTGACAAACAACCTCCATAGACATCATGTTGTTGGCAGAATCTGCTAAAGTTGTTAGTAACCCCTGAAAAATATCGAATATCTATGGGCAGCAGTAGAGACCATGCACAACGTTGGTGTAATGCACACTTGGGGTGTATGGATTGCAGTGTTTGAATTTGTTTTTCCCCAACAAGACCATTCTGCTCCAGTAATTTAGTTAAAAAAGTGAGATTTTAGAGGACTAGGCAGTGAATTAGATCTTCTTTTATCTTTTACAGACTGTTAAATCTCATTCTGCTGCCATGTTGGTGTTTTAGCAATGAAAAACAAAACCAGAATCGAAAAACGGTTCCCATCACTGGCCCCATGTGTACAGAACAGGCTTTTTTGATCTTGTTCTCATCTCTAACTGTTCCCAAACAGAAATAAAACGTAATTATTGATATGTTTTACAGACCTATTCCAGAAGTATAGCACAAAACGTGGTGCATTTTAAAGCTGGATTTCACATAAACGTTTTGCATCTATGGTGTTCAGAAAGCTGACCTTAAAATAATTGTCTCAAATGAAGGCATATGGGCATCATAGAGGAGGTATCTCTTCTATGAACCAGATTGGAAAGCCACTTTCTATGAGCGGCTCACATTCTAGTCGACTCGAGACATCCTTGCATTACAGGATGGCTATTGACCTGAATCGCTGTCATGTGATACTACTTTTCCTCCTGTAATGACCATAGCATTAAAAACCCTAAAAGCCATAGTAAAAAACATTGATTATCTTGAGACACTGGCACCTGTTAATGGGTAATATACATTAAGTGGCAAATGAACAGTCAGTTTTTGAAGTTGTGTTGGAAGCAGGACAAATATACAAGTCTAAGGATGTAAGTGGTTTTCACAAAGGACAAGCTGTGAGGACTAGACGACTGGGTCAGAGCATTTCCAAGATAGCAGGTCTTGTAGGATGTTCCTGGTATGTAGTGGTTCGTGCCTACCAAAATTGATGCCAGGAAGGACAACTGGAAAACCAGTTAGAGTTATAGGCAACCAAGGCTCATTGATATGCGATGAGAGCAACGATTGCAATGTCTGGTCTGAACCCTGAGAAGAGCTACTGAAATTCAAATTGCTGAAAAATTTAACGTTCACCGTGATTGACGTATTGGGTTGTGGATCCACAGACCAGTCAGAGTGTTTGCGGATGTCTACACCCCAAAGTGCCTAATACTGGGCACGTGGGCCTTAGAAATAGATCATGGAGCAATGGAAGAAGGTGGCATAGTTTGATGAAACTCATTTTCTTTTACATCATGTGAATGTCCAGGTGTGTGGATATTACGAGTGGAACACATGACAGCAAGATGCATTATGCCGTGAAAGCAAGGAGCTAATGTAATGTTCTGGTAAACCTTGGGCCCTGACATTCATGTAGATGTTACTTTAACATGTACCACCTACCGAAACATTATTGTAAACCACATACACACCTTTATGACAGGAGTATTCCCTAGCGGAAGTGTCCTCTTTCCATACGATAATGTGTCCTGCCGCATGGCAAAAATTGCTCATGGATGGTTTGAGGAACATGACAAAGAGCTGAAGGTGTTGGCTTAGTTTTCAAAGTTTCCAGATCTCAGTGTGATCAAGCATAAGTGAGATGTGCTGAAAGACTTGTTTGATCCATAGATATTCTACCTAGCAACTTAGAGGATTAGAAGGGGCTTTTTTTTTTAATATTAGGTCCGCAACGTGTAAAAATGAACCAGCTCATACTCTCCTCTCCTGGCTCTCCATTCGACCCTCATGGGTGGCTCGAGGTCTCCACTGTGATGTCTTTGCTGAGATCTGTGATTGGTTGTAGTAGCCATCCCGTATACAGGTTGCTGCAGACTGTAAACACATCACATTCCAAACATGGAGCAGCCGGAGGGCAACTAGTGGGAAGCTAGGAGACACGAGTTTGTTTATTATTTTTATACGTGGGGGACCTGATTTTAAAGAAAAGATTTATCTTGGGAAAACTGCTTTAAAGGATCTTCCTCTAATGTCTCTGTGCCAGAAATTGCAGGACAACTTTAGTTGTAGTTCATGCCTCGATGAGTCACAGATGGTTCTGGCTGTGTGACGTGGCATGCACTATATTAGGTGGTAATGTAATTGATATTGGGTGTATAAGCAGCTACTGACTGTACCTTTAGGACATAAAAATTTCTTTTAATGTTTCACAATTTAAAGGGGCACTAATGTTTCAGACTACTTATGCTCATCTACTAGTATGTGTTAGTTTAATAGCCATTTCTGGAATATACTTGCATTAATAATTATTATTTTTTTTTTTTCAGTGTAAATTATGTTTGAAGGGGGGCCACTAGGGGTCATTGTCATTATGTGCAAAGCTTCTATAGTAATAAGAATTTTTCCTATGCAATGGGAAGAGAAATTATCTTCACAGGGGCACTCCAGTGCATTCAGAGGCTGCTGGCTGACAGATCTGCAAAACTGTGATAACTGTGATAACTATCTCCACAATCTCTGCTTCTCCTGGCTGTTTTTGTGCCTACACACATTATATTAGCTTTACTCACCATTTGGCCTGAATATGCCTGAATTGTCCTGGGAGAGCAAAGCGATGGGTATTCAGATACTGCCTCCCTGCTGAATGGACTAGAGACTGTTCAATGCAGTATGGGAAGTCAGGGCAAGGAAGTACAGGACAGTGAACTACTGGCAGAATGCTAGGCTTTCTACATGCACCCTTTATGAAAGTGTATTGCAGACAGCACAAAAATGGAGATGACCACCTAAAAATCTGAATTTACAGACCTGAAACAAGGTGTAAACAGCAGCAAATAAACGAGTAAGGAGTACCTGTTGTTATATTTTAGAAAACCTGTTGAAATCTCAGGTATGCTTTGAGTTCTCATACTTCTCAAGACCAGTAAATATGAAGAAGCCTGATTAATATGATATAACACTCTGTAGGGGGGTAGCCACATGGGTTCTTTCCAATCTAGCCCATAAAGCCTAGTTACATGGTGACTTTTGCAGTGTGATCACTAGAGCATACTGATCACACAACTTGAGTTGCTTAATCCACATCTTTTCTCTAAATTTAAATGGTAAACTCAGAATATTGCTATATTGTTCCCTCCCTTCACCACCTGAAGATCTCCTTCTGATGTTATGTGGAATGTCAGGTTAGGAGAAAGTAGTTGTAGTGAACATTTGCCAACTTTTTGATTTTGTGTCATATGACAAGGATGCCCTGCTGTCACCAGAGTGCCACATTATTTTGTGCAGCATTAAGAGACTAGCAGCACAAGCATTAAATATGCCAGAATCGATGACCGTAGAGCTGGGAAAAAAGAGGATTTTTGTCTCGACAGGAATTTTGCTTTCAGTGTAAAGGATTTTTCTACATTTTTATCATTTTTGCATTTCTTCTAGAATGTTAAACTTGCTGCATCTAGTTCAATATTTTTATCATAACTTTTTTTTTTTTTAAATGTCACCTACCCTACTTAAAGAGGAGCTGTTGACAATCCTGACATGTCTGTTTTAGAAAATACTTGCATTCCCCGTAACACAACAGAGATCTTTGCTTAGATGGTTGAATTGTGCTGTTTCTCTGTTATTCCTACTTGAAATGTATTAAAGGGGTTGTCCCGCGCCGAAACGGGTTTTTTTTTAATTCAATAGGCCCCCCGTTCGGCGCGAGACGAACCCAATGCATGTGTTAAAAAAAACCAAACCGTTTAGTACTTACCCGAATCCCCGCGCTGCGGCGACTTCTTCCTTACCTTACTAAGATGGCCGCCGGGATCTTCACCCACGGTGCACCGCGGGTCTTCTCCCATGGTGCACCGTGGGCTCTGTGCGGTCCATTGCCGATTCCAGCCTCCTGATTGGCTGGAATCGGCACACGTGACGGGGCGGAGCTACGAGGTCCAGCTCTCCGGCATGAGCGGCCCCATTCACCAGGGAGAAGACCGGACTGCGCAAGCGCGTCTAATCGGGCGATTAGACGCTGAAATTAGACGGCACCATGGAGACGAGGACGCTAGCAACGGAACAGGTAACTGAATAACTTCTGTATGGCTCATAATTAATGCACGATGTACATTACAAAGTGCATAAATATGGCCATACAGAAGTGTATAACCCCACTTGCTTTCGCGGGACAACCCCTTTAATATGCTGACAGTTGGGTGTTACCAATTGGGTGCATACCTACATAATCTGACACTATGAGCACTGGCTGGACAATGTTAGACTGTGTAGCGAGACGCTCTCAACTGGTAACAACTAGTTGTCGGTACTCAATTTATTCACAAATATCTAAGAGGAACAACCAAGCAACGACGCAATGCAAAAATCTAAGAAAACATGCTGCAGAATTACTGTTTCTTGGGGATTACAACTATTTACCAAAACAGACATGTAAGAAGAGCTAAGAGGTCCTCCTTAAATGGCCAGTATCTTTTGCCTATGTCATAGCCGATGCAATAACTAGCAGAGTGCAAATCACTAACATTTTCATGCTAAAAATCCCTCTAGAGGTACTGGCCACTAAACAGCTCTTACATTTTTGCTGTCAACTGTCTGTTGTCATGTGACGTCCATCTCTAGTAACAGAGATAAGAAGAGAGAGGGTGGTGACTCGACCAGCCTATAGAAATATATGCAGTATAAAGTCTATGGATACAGAAAGGAGAATAGGGAGACAAGCAAAGACTCACACAGATGTGGTTTCTGGAACCAATGGCAAAAACTTTACTGTCTTAGGGCGTATTCAAACGACCGTATATCGGCCGGCTATTCACGCCGGCCGATATACGGCGTCCCTCTCTGCAGGGGGAGGAGGCTGGAAGAGTTGGGAGCAGTGCTCAGAGCTCCCGCCCACTCTCTGCCTCCTCTCCACCCCCTCTCCGCCCCTCTGCACTATTTGCAATCAGAGGAGTCGGGACGGGCGGGGCTAAGTTCCAGGAATTAGATCCGCCCCCGTCCCTCCTCTCCTCATTGAAAATAGTGCAGGGGGTGGAGAGGGGGCGGGAGCTCAGAGCACTGCTCCCGGCTCTTCCAGCCTCCTCCCCCTACAGAGAGAGACGCCGTATATCGGCCAGCGTGAATGGCCGGCCGATATACTGTCGTCTGAATGCACCCTTACAGCTACTGAAATTACTTTTACACTGCTCAGAACTGCTATATAATGTTCCTCCATGATGCGGTTATTATTCTGTGTGTACTACAGAGAATTAGAGGGGGAAATCTGATGTTTACTCCATGACCAGTCTAGGGGACACATAACACCAGTCTACACCCACCAGCTCAGAGAAAACTGAAAATAACAAATACATCCTGCAGAGGAGAAAACTGATAATAGATGCTGGATGCAAGCCATGTAATGGCCAGAAATAGTGTTATTCCTCAGGTACACACAATGGCTTATCCTGAAAAGTCAGGTTCGCTTTGAGTGTGCCAATTGCATGATATTTTTGCATCATAGAAATGATTTATTGCTGTAATATTCCACTAATGTTGTTCAGATGTGGTGTTTGCTGAACCCAGAAAATACACTGCCTCACAAAGAAAATAAAAAAATGCTTGAAATGAGATAAAACTCAACATACAGTGAATTAAGTTCTAAAAAATACATTTTGATGTCAAACAATTACATGTCCTCAGTGAGCCGCTAAAGAGGATGATCAGTAAGTAATAAGGACACCATGTTGAACAATGCAGTTGTTAACACAACATGGCATCGATCCATCGAGTGTCTGAACACTGTCCTGGGGTAGTGTTGACCATGTAGTATTGACCACCGTCCACAGTTTATCTTCATTATAAGGGAGAACATTCACTCAACATCCAATTATGTCCCACTGTGTTATGTCAGTGTTAGCTACTTTCCTGGGGGGTTGAGTTCTCTGTGCACTTGTGTTCTGGATTACTGATGGAATGGGTTTGTCTGTGTTGCTAGTTAAGTGCAGCCGGGGGTTAATTGGGAGGATTTTCAATTTCTCCACAGCCTTAGAGCAGTGCTATTCAATTGTTTCTGCAGTTGCTTCTGGACATGCAGGAGAGCATAGCTGTGAGCAGTTGCTCGTCCTGTGCTTGGCTCCCTGGCTTTTCTTCAAGTGTTTTAAGAGAAGTTCTGTGTTTTTGTTTTATGGTGGTTGGGATAGTGTTTTTGGTATCTCTAGGTGAGGGTCAGTGAGTACCCCAGGTTCCAGTGTGAGTGCGTCCTTATCAGGGCGATCCACTCATTATTTAGGTAGGGACCTTTCACCTTTTAGAGTCCTACACACAGATTCTTGACTGGAGAGAGAACTGGGGATCATGCTGGCTGAGGACCTACCTGTGTACACCTTGCAAAGCATACCTGATGTCGTTCACTCTGGGTCCACATGTTATACCACTGGAAAATGGTGTTGGCTATGCCCTTGAAGATATGGTAGTGCAATAGAGCTGCAGCACCTAATCAACACAATCGTGTGCTGCAAATGAGCATCTGATGCCTAATAGGCTTTTGATCCTTATGGCAATAACTCCATGTTGATGAGCTATGTGGTAGTCCAAAATGGCAGAAGGTTCAGCCCAATTACCACATCGCCTCCAGATCCTCTCTAGGTGATTATCATTGCTGAGACAGAATCTCGATTTGTTGCTGAACACCACAGTATACCATTCTTCATGCCAGGAAACTTAAGAGCAACATGGTTGGAAGTATTCATAATAATGGTGCAGTATGAGAGGCAGTCCTCACAATGGATAGCTTGGCCGCAAACCAGCCTCAGCCAGTCTTCGAGAAACTATCATTGTCAATATTGGAGCTTCCAAACTTGTCCATACAGTCCGAAGAATATCGCCAGTGTCAGGACTAGCGCCTCTTAGGGTCTACGTGCCCGCACCACCGGTCCTATCACCCGGGTTGCATGTGTGCGGCGCAGGGGAACCCCGGTTTTTGTGACCTCCTTCTGTGGCCGTAATCCTGGATGCCAGCTCCGGGCACGCGCTCCTGTGCTCAGATGGGGGGCCCTTAGGTAGCCGGGTTGCTAGGGACATGGCTGATGCCGTCCCGCGCTGCATCCCTGTTGCCATGACACCCGGGCGCGCTTGCTCTGTCTCTGCCTGTCTTTACCAGGCGCCAGGGGCTGTTTCTCCCAGCGTCCTGTGACTGGGTCCTGCTTCTGTCAGGACACCCGCGTTACCTGTATTTGATTCCCAGTTTTGACTCGCTTGCTTCGGACCTGACTTTGCCTTCGCCTGACCTCCTTGTACCTCGTTTTTTCCTGTTGCCGACCCGGATTGCCTGACCTGCCTTTCTGTTTGTGTGTTAACCTGTATTTGTCTGTGTGCCTGAATCCTGCCCTGCATCCCTAGCGAGCCTAGGGACTGTTGCCCAGTTATTGCCCAAGGGCCTAGCCTAGGGGGGCAAGTAGGTAGGTGCAGCGGTTGCGGGTAGTTTCAGGAACTTCCAGTTACCCTGACCCCAGCACCCTAACAGCCAGTTGTGGACTGTGGAGCTGCTACTTCATGATGTTGGATATGTTGATCTATATATGGTGACATCTCAGGGCTCCAATCCCACAATGATGATGCAGATTTCGTTTTGCTGACTGTCTCTAAATTCACAGTTGTGGCATCCAACTGAGTTTCTGCCACATTCTGATGCAAAGATCAACCAGCTATATGTAGTCTTTGAGGAAACCTTTAGTGAACTCATCTGTTTGATTAAATGTCTCTGGACAGCATCTTAGAGGCATCTAAACTCGTTAATGTTTTCATCTAAACTCAAACAACTTTGAAACAAAGCAGTTTCCGTGGGTGTGACAAAGTCGCCAAAGTTAGCTTAACAGATTGCTTTTTCCCTATTGTGCAGCGAGATCACATGACTGGCCCAAAACTACATCAATTTGCGTAACTTTCTTGTCTGAACGTACCATGAAAATTGACAAAATGTATGGTGTGGCATTTTCTCTCTGAAGCAGTGTATGTGTCACTTAACACATACATGCTATACCTGACCAACTACTTGGACATATCAGTATTGCATTTTTTTTCTACAGGCTATAAATCAATGTGTCAAACCTCTTGTCAGGTTGAATATATTCATATGCCATCTAGAATCCGCAATGTTTTGCCAAGTTGTTTGGGTCATATAACTATTCTGTTATCCCCCACCCCCCACCCCCTTCCCCAATACATTTTCTCATGAAACATGTCGCTTACTGGGAATCATCTTGGCACCACTAACATAGATTAAACATCACTTTACATAAAATTACTTTGTAAAACCATAACAAGATCTGTGGAGTGCCTTATGAAAGTCTTATTAGGCTCTCCAAATGCTATAGTATTTATTTTCTCCTTGGTTTAAAGTGAGTATGTTCTGTCTAATCGTACCTCTTACAGAAGATTTTAAACAAGCTATCCATTCTGATTTAGCCAGTCCTTTTACCATAAGCTGATTAAAACCGTTCTTACCACTAAAAGCCCTAATGATCAATTGATGATGGTGGGGGACATCACATTATGAAGGCTTAAATACGCTATTCTACCAAAAGGAATTGGACACCTGACCAAGAATCAAAGGTAGTATTTATTTACATGTGTTAATACTTAGTGGAGTGTCCTTTGTCCCTAAAGCTATGAGATACTCCCTGTGGCATACTTTCTACTAATGTCTGATACACTTCAACTGGTATTTCCCTCCATTCATCCTGCACAGTAGGCCGAGTTCTCAAAGAAAATGGACACTTAATATTTCTTGACACAACATTCCAGTTAGTTTGAAAGATGTCTAATAGGGTTAATGTTGGGACTTTGTGTAATTAGTCCAATCGTGGAAGATCCATATCCTCAACCCAACATAAAACAGCACTGGATTTGTGACGAGGCGCGTTGTATTGTTGGAAGTATGGCTGACCATTTTCAGAGTGTTGCCACATTGTCAGCAGTACATTATTGTCTAGAATGTCAGGGTACACCTCCATGTTTATGGTTTTTGCCACCACAACCAATCGCCTGAGACCATGTCATGTAAAACACCCCCAAATTATAACAGAACCTCCATTGTACTTAACTGTTGGCACAAAGCAAAAAACATTCCCTAGCCATCCTCCACACCCAGATATGTCCATCTGATTTGAAGATGGAGCAGGATGATTCATCACTCCATAGAACGTTCTTCCATTGCTCAGCTGTCCGATGACGACACTCCTTACACCATTGTAGAGAGACCGATGCATTGCGCTTTGCGATGGATGGCTTGTATGCAGCAGCATAACCTAGTATATCCAATAGCTTGCAGTTTCTGTCACAAACTATGGCTAACGCCTCCAAAGGTCTGCATCTTATGTAGCATGGTTTAGGACATATGACATGCCAATGAGACCTGATCCATTCCACTGATACAGGTGTCCGAATACTTTTGGTAAGATAGTGTATATAATACCTCACTAATGCTGTATGACAATGAGCTTTTCACTTTGGGACCATAAATAAAATCCAAGGGTATGTTCACACGTGGAGGACTTGATGCAGAAATTTCTACCGTACAACTCAAAAGTTGGCTGATTTGAATGGGGTGGTTTCTGTGGGGTGTGCATGGATTTTTACCAACTCCATTCACACTTAAAGTGTACCTCCCGAAAAACTGAAGCTGTCCCACAGAATGAAGTCCGACTATTGCTCCTGCGCTTTATATGGGAGCGATAGCCATTCAAGTGGATGTACACTACCGTTCAAAAGTTTGGGGTCACCCAAACAATTTTGTGTTTTCCATGAAAAGTCACACTTATTCACCACCATGCGTTGTGAAATGAGTAGAAAATAGAGTCAAGACATTGACAACGTTAGAAATAATGATTTGTATTTGAAATAACATTGGTTTTACATCAAACTTTGCTTTCGTCAAAGAATCCTCCTTTTGCAGCAATTACAGCATTGCACACCTTTGACATTCTAGCTGTTAATTTGTTGAGGTAAGCTTGAGAAATTGCACCCCACGCTTCTAGAAGCATCTCCCACAAGTTGGATTGGTTGGATGGGCACTTCTGGCGTACCATACGGTCAAGCTGCTCCCACAACAGCTCAATGGGGTTCAGATCTGGTGACTGCGCTGGCCACTCCATTACCGATAGAATACCAGCTGCCTGCTTCTGCTGTAAATAGTTCTTGCACAATTTGGAGGTGTGTTTAGGGTCATTGTCCTGTTGTAGGATGAAATTGGTTCCAATCAAGCGCTGTCCACTGGGTATGGCATGGCGTTGCAAAATGGAGTGATAGCCTTCCTTATTCAGAATCCCTTTTACCCTGTACAAATCTCCCACCTTACCAGCACCAAAGCAACCCCAGACCATCACATTACCTCCACCATGCTTAACAGATGGCGTCAGGCATTCTTCCAGCATCTTTTCATTTGTTCTGCGTCTCACAAACGTTCTTCTTTGTGATCCAAACACCTCAAACTTGGATTCATCCGTCCACAACACTTTTTTCCAGTCTTCCTCTGTCCAATGTCTGTGTTCTTTTGCCCATCTTAATCTTTTTCTTTTATTGGCCAGTCTCAGATATGGCTTTTTCTTTGCCACTCTGCCCTGAAGCCCCAAATCCCGCAGCCGCCTCTTCACTGTAGATGTTGACACTGGTGTTTTGCGGGTACTATTTAATGAAGATGCCAGTTGGGTACCTGTGAGGCGTCTGTTTCTCAAACTAGACTCTAATGTGCTTATCTTCTTGCTTAGTTGTGCAACGCGGCCTCCCACTTCTTTTTCTACTCTGGTTAGAGCCTGTTTGTGCTGTCCTCTGAAGGGAGTAGTACACACCGTTGTAGGAAAT